>NW_016107866.1:959864-1119117 GCF_001604975.1 Cebus imitator
TATATATATATATATATATATATATAATCTCCATAGCAGGAAAACCCATGAAGACAGAAAGCAGATCATCACTGGGACCAGAAATCACCTGCATGAGAACCCTTTTTAAGATGATCATAATGCTCTATAACTGGATTGTGGAGATGATTTCAGAACTCTATAAATTTACTAAAATTCATTGAATTTTATGCTTATAATGGATGAATTTTATGTTATAAAAGTATACCTTCATAAAGCTCTTAAGCAAATTAATGAAATGCTTGAAAATAAAATCTTAGAGGAAACCATATACCAGGAAAGTACTATACTATACTAAAAGAAATCTGGGTCACAATATTAGTATCCATCAAAATACAGTGTGTTTAAATTAATGAATATTTTTATAATATTTTTTAAATAGTATTAAAACTTTTAGGTACTTTAACACTATTTTAGAGTATATTCTATTTCTTGGGTGGTCATTTCTCATATTACTCCTAAAATATTGGTACTAATATTCAAAAAAATTTCCCAATTTTATTCCTATTTTCCTCCTGCATAACATTTCCTTATTAGTCTTCAAATGCCTAATGATAGAAAGAATTCTAGCATTTCCATTTTAGAAAACAAAAACTAAAACTCAAAGACGTACAACAGATTTTCCAAACATGACTTTGGCAGATTTCTTAATTATGATGATCAAACTCATTATCCCTTAGGCACATTGCCTTCCTGTACTGAATTAGATATATTTTCAATTCAGATATAAAATATAAAATGCAAACATTTATTGTTCATCCTCTCTCAATTGGTAAAAACATAGAATATACCTACACATCACCATCATTATCAAAAGAAAATTAAGTCACACTATACTCTCATAGATGTATTACCCTGAGTTTTTCTGGTATGTATCTGTGTGTGGGTATATGTGTATTTATTTCAAATGTGTAGCCATGCACTCTTGGATGGCATAGTAAAGAGATTAGAGACATAGTCAAATGCACTCAGGTCCAAGACTATAAACAGAAGATGACTCTAAAGGGAGCCAACCTACCTAAGATAACAATTCAGTAGAGTAGTATTATCTGTCAAGCCATAATTACAAACACCTTTATAGCCTTGTTTGAGAGACTTTAGTAACTCTCCTAATCAGTCTCAAAAGTTATCCATGGGAGATGAATAAAGCAGCAGAGGAAGCAATATGCCCACTTTATAACCACTGCTTTCTTCCAGAATGCATAATCAAAGGTTAGCTTCCCACTCCCTAGTTCAACTGAAACATGGACAGAAAGAGAAATCAACCACTGACAGCAATAGCTGCATACATGTTATATAAGTTAAGTATCCATAGATTTTGCAGGGAAGGGATTCTATAACTATTAAAGCAAATTAAAAGAGGACTATTACCTCACAGAAACACTTAGCTTAAAAGAAATTATAATTTTTCCCATCTGCATGGGGTAAAAGTTCATTAGTAAAATTATTATTTTTCATTCAGATGTAATTAATGAATAAAATCGAATATAATTGTGGTCTACAACATATTTTTATATATGTAGACATCGTGACATTATTAAATCAAGCTAATTAACATGTACATTGCCTCACACTTATTTTTCTGTGGTGAGAATATTTAAAATCTACTCTCTTAGCAATTTTCAAGTAGACCATACATTATTATCAACCATAATAGCCACGCTGTATGATAGATACGCAGAATGTGTTCATTCTAACTGAAGCTTTGCACCCTTTGATCAACATCTGTCCCCATTCCATGCCCCCTTCAACATCAGTAACATTATTACATATTGACTAGTCTGAGATCAGCTAAGAGAATTTTAGAATCTGTATGTTACACTAAGAAAAATCTGCTCATCTTAATTTTTCAGATACCATGGGATTAGTTTCAACAATTTTGAGGCATTTCTAGACAATAAAAAGAATGTCCAGGTATTTCTAAACATAACAGCTTCAGCATGGCTCTTATAATATTGACTTCCCTATTCCACCAAAGCTGTAAGTGCCTAGAACCATTCCAGAGTTGGTGATCGAGGACAAGTGCTGAATCGTTTCCATTCCAGGACATCTTGTAACAATAGCTTTAAATACACAGAAAATACAACTGAAATCCATGCACCCAAGGTTCAAACATAAATATGAATAACAATTATCTAAACAAAATTCAACTCTCTCTACAATCAGGGTCCTTTCCCAGCCTTCCAATTACCATCAGCAGTCAATTCCCCTCTCCTCCCAGCTTGATTGCCTTCATAGTTAATCAAACATCTGCCTATTCCTCCTCTGAAACAATCTGTGGTCTGTGAATGACCTGCATCAGAATCACCATGAATGCTTGTTGAAATACATATTGCAGTGCCCTGTTCCAGACCTACTGAATCTGAACATCTACAAAATGATCCCTAGAATCTGCATTTTCGCTCACTACACCAGTGATTTGGCCAACCTCAGAGTTTCAGAATCACCCATCTGAGTCTAGCTTTTCAAATACTTCTGCCTCTTCTCTAGTCTGGGTCCTTATCACTGCACATCAAGAAGCTGATAATGGTCTGCCGGCTTCTCTCTCTCCTCTAATGCCTTCTCCAGTCCACCTCACATACCACTGTGCAAAAATCTCAACACCCTTATCATCAAAAATCCTTTTTGTTCAAAATGTTTAGTGAGTTCTTTTTTAAATCATACTTCAGAAAAAAATTCAAACTTTCCCACGGAACATTTAAGACCTCTGTGAAAGGACTCCAGTGAGTCGGCTCACTAATATTTCTCATTACTCCACTCTAGGGTCTCTCTGTTCACTTCAGATCAGACTAAACAGCAACGTTATTTCTTACATGCCCCGTTTTTTCTCATTTACATACCATCCATCCTTCTGTTCATCTGCTCTATGCCTCTCCATAGTTTTCCAAAATTTGATACTTCACACAGGAAAGAAATCCAGAATCACCTACCTTAAAGTGGTAGGGAAGACACTGAAATGTCATGCGTTAGTATAGATTCAAAAAATCCTAGTAGTACTAGTCACTGCTAAGTCTTTTGGAGCTTATTTATTTAATAAATGTGAAATAACATAGCCAGATACTCGATACATTACAAGAACTCAATAAAAACTAATTTCTTTACTTCACACTATTTATTGTATAGTATTGCAGTTATGATCTTTGTTGGCATATTATCTTTTTATGTAATATGTTTCTGCAGGAAACAGGCTCTAATTTTTATAGGAAACCCATTTCTTGTGGTCATGTTGGAGCTGACATGTCCCTATTATCACAATCACTGGGGTTGGCACATGACACAGCCTCAGCAAAATCAGGATCATTCCATTGAACTAGATATACAAACAACAAGCAGAAGAAACTGATTCAGGGATCGGCATTTCTCCTAAGTCAATCAGATATATCTCTTGAAATTTTGTTGGATTCTGAAGAAGTGGACACTAATCATTGAAACTGCTGGCTTTGCCTTTGAAGTAAGTATAGAGGTACCAGTGGTCAGCTTCATGACCATGTTAGAAAATTTGTCCCAAAATTTAACTAACTCAAAGGCAAGTCAGATTCAGGAAGAGAAATGTGAGGTCTTCATAGCATCACTTTTTACTCCAGAATCCATCATGCCTGAGAGCTAACTGCAAACTTTTCATTTATAGGAGACAATACATTTATTTGGAGTTAAAATGGTTTCCACTGCTTTTCTGTCACTTTTAAGCAGGATATCTCTGACTGATACAGGAATAACAGGAATTGGAGATGTTACAAGTAACAGAATTTAAATGTGAAAGGGATTGAATCAACATAGATGATGACCTGAGAGGTAAAGGCAGTACCTGGATGAGACATTGACTTGCCTCCCTTTATTTTGAGAATGAGTGCATTCTTGGTTGCCTCATAGTTCCACTGTCTAATATTTCCATTGTCAGGCAGTGGCACTTCAAAATAATACATACAAGAAGTAAGCTTGTTGTTAAGCAGCCAAGTAATGAATGATAGTCGACTGTGATAACCACACTTTTTGTCTGTTCACCATGCTTCTTCTCATTCTCTTCTTGTTACACAGCATTTCTTTCTCATGGAAAGCCCATTTTACGGCACTTCACAGTGCATCCTCAGTTCACACAGGCATTAGTATATGATCCCAAATGGGTAAATCAGAACACCCTAAAACTTGTCACAGGGACAGTCAGGGATGGCACATAACCTAGGACAGACTAATCACAACCTTCCTTGAGAGTTTAGCTACAAGGAACAGGGGGAAAAGGCCATATTTTTTCATTGAAACTGCTAACTATAAAGATAAAATGAGTATATAACTTTCCTTCAATGGCCAACTCTACTACCATTCAGGAAAATATTGCCTGAAATTAAAGCCAACACAGGAAAAAGAAGGGATGATGAATGGAGAGAGAACGAATGGCCCAATGGCATCCATCTAGCCAAAGGTAGCTTTATCTTCTATATTTCTAATCTGTGTAAACCATAAACCCATTTTCCTTAAACTAATTAAGCTGGGTTTTTGTCATTTGCAACTGACGTATTTGACCAGTGCTGACATGTCATCTCACAAATGTTGTACAGTTTTCTCAGACATATTAAATATATTTCTTCTAAGAAACAGTAAACCCTTTGAGGAAAAGACATCATCTCATTGATTTCCTTTTCTATCTTTGTAGTTGCAATAGAACATTGTAAGTCATTACATGGAAATTTGAAAGAAAGGTGAACAAATGAATTTATAACAAACGTTTACATCATCTATTTTTTTCAGTTTTCTAATCCTATTTAATTATTTGTCTCCAAAAGTACTTAAGGATACATTATTCCAGGCAAAATATCATACAAGTAACTAACTGGATTCCAATCCCTTAGAAGGTTTTCAGAGGTCTACAGCTTTTACATTAAAAACCCATTTCAAACATTACAATTCTTCTTGAAATGTGAGGATTTCGAACTCACAAAATAACTGAACCATTCAGCAGTAATTATAGCACAATCAAGTGTCACATGAAAACCTTTTTCAGTTTTCAGTGTCTTTAAAAGCATGTATTCTAACGCAGTATTTATAATTCAACTATCAGCCCTGTGTGATGACTTGAGAAGTATTTACTGCCATGGCTCTGTTCTCTTCTATATGCTTGATTTACTAACTATTATTAATATCAAAAAGGTCCAATATAGAATATTAGTGAACTTACTAGGGACACTGAATGGCGGCTATGATGATTACTTTTATGTATCAACTTGACTAGATTAAGAAATAGTCAGATAGCTGGTAAAACTTTATATCTGAATGTGTCTATGAGGTATTTTCCTAAGTGATTAGAATTTGAATCAGTAGACCAAAGATGAGTGGATAAGATCCATCCTTACCAATGTGGGTAGACATCATCTAATCTGGTATAGATCCAAACAGAACAAAAAGGTAGAGGAAGGGTATCTTAGTTCATTTCATGCTGCTATAGCAGAATTCCTGAGACTAGGAAATTTATACAAAATAAAAATCTATTGGCTCACACTTCTGGAAGTTCGATATTGAGGAGCTGTTATCTGACACAGGCCTTCTTCCTGCATTATTCTATGGCAGAGGTGAAAGTCTCAGAGAGTAAACAAGAAAGAGACAAAAAAAGGGCAAACTTGTCCTATTAGCCAAAATCCTTTTAAAAGCTTCCTGTGGCCTTACCAGAAGCTGAGCAGACACCTTTGCCATGCTTGTACAGCCTACAGAACTGTGATCTAAAGAGACTTCTTTTCTTTTTAAATGACCCAGCTTCAGATATTCCTTTATAGCAACACAAAACAGACTAATACAGTCTTCCATTAATGAGGCCAGAGCCCTCATGGCCTAATCACCACTTAAAGTTCTCACCTCTTAATACTGTTACAATGGTAATTGAATTGCAGCATAATTTCAGTGGATGGGGAGACAAAAATGGAATCCATAGCAAAGGGTAAATTCATTCTTTTCTGGAGCTGGGGAATTCGCCTTCTCCTGTCTTCCGACACTGGAGCTTTCCTAATTCTTAGACATTGGAAGTTTGAACTCCAGGACTTACGTTACAGGGACCCCTAGCTTTCAGGCCTTAAGACACAGACTGAATTATACCACAGGCGTGTGTGTGTGTGTGTGTGTGTGTGTGTGTGTGCCTTCTATTGGTTCTGTTTCTCTGGAGAGCCCTGACTAGTATAAGAGCTCTTTATTAACTTCCCAAAGCCCCACATCCTAATACCATCATTCTGGGGGTTAGGGTTTCAACATAAGAATTTTGGAAGACACAAACATTCAGACTATAGCAGTAACCACCTTTCTCTCCCTTCTTTATTTTAAAAGACGTTTCTGGCTTCTTGTTTTTAATATTTTTCTCTCTCAAAATCTACTACGTTGCTTTATATCTTAGAACAACTTGTAAGGCAAAATATTTACTATCTTTAAATAAATGCATTAGCTATTTACCTCCCTTCTGCATCAATAAAATAAAAAAGACTTCACCTGGAGATGAATACTTTAGACAGAACATTGTATTAGAAAACTTACTGAGAATCCCAAGGCCAAATAGTCTCTGCCCAGAGATCATTAGGGATTTTTCCACTCAGTTCAATTATTAACTATATACTCAACATTAGGTGAGAGACCCAGTGTATTGCCTATAAGTCACTCATGCATTTGAAGAACAGAGTGTGCTATGGTGGTACTTGAAGTGTAGAGGTAAAAGGCATCATATCCAATAGGTTGCTAGAGAAATGACTGAAGGAAATAGGAAGGGAAAGGAAAGTTTAGCCAATGGCATCCCATTTCTATGGAATTTTCCTTAAATTCCAACACTGTCCTTGTTTGCTGGGTTACATTGCCTTGGCATTTTGATATTCTCCTCAGATAATATCCCTGGGCCTACTATAGCAAATGAAATAAGTCTTCTGACATAACAAGGCAGATAAAAAATGTGATGAAATAGGAAGGACATACACTAAGATATGAAATGGCAATGCCCGTGATCCAAAGATTTACAAATTGCTTCCGAGAGTTTGCATCACAGCAATTTTCCCTCACTTTGAAGGTTCCTCAAGGGCAAACAATGTTTTCCTCCTCTAGCAAACAATTTCACTTGCAAAAGGACTAAGGTATACTGTGTACATCCAGGCACCAAAGCTAATAAAGCAACCCTGATAAAAGGAGGTCTGGAATTGAATCTCTTCCAAATGATCTTGTTCTCCCCACTGGGAAAAAGCACTTAGTGTATTAGTCACATATTAGCAGACTATGCATGCAGAAATCATCAGTAAAGAACTAACGGCTTTAAATAAATATCAGAAATCTGAGATTAAAAGAGAACATTAATAAAGATACTGGAATCTTTCCTTGCTCACTTCAATATTATTATAGAAAATGTTTGACTTACTTCTGCCTTTCAAATTTAGGAGATCAGATCTATAATGATAGATAATAAAGATACCTACCACCTATGCCACTGAAGCACTATAAAAGGTTTTCTGAAAGACAATTCTAAC
This sequence comes from Cebus imitator, assembly GCF_001604975.1. NCBI lineage: Eukaryota > Metazoa > Chordata > Mammalia > Primates > Cebidae > Cebus > Cebus imitator. Next base: position 967,361 of record NW_016107866.1, read on the forward strand.
ATGAATGTTACTGTTGTTTTGGTAATGCCCTATGTCACCGTCTGATATTCCCCACAGAGAACTGTCTCATAAAGATAAGTTAAAGCAGACTGAACCCCATTTCAGCAAGCACTATATATTAAAGTTAGTCTAAGTTTAACTTATGCTGGGAAATATAGTTATGGCAAAGTGATAACTGTGAGATCACTATCACATAACACACATATTTCCACCATATAAACGCCATTAGCAAAACAGAATACAACAGAAAATCTAAAATTAGACGTTTATTGCATAAGGATATAGGGTACAGATTCTGAATCCTTTTTATTTTGGATATCATATATCGAGCCACCACTACCCAATACAATATTTTTTAACTTTTCTTATTAACTGTGTGCAAAATAATGTACACAGAGAAACATGCTTAGCATGTGCTTACTCCTTTCTGCTGCAGAGTTGATAATGGCATTTCTTGATAAAATGATGTGTTATGATAAGCTATAATACATTGCCTGCTGGTAATGGCCAATAATTATAAGAGAACATTTTAAGATTCACTATTAATCAGTGAAATGCACACTAAAACATATATTAGATGCTATTTTTCACCTGGAGGATTGGGGAATATTTAAAAGCTCAATAACACCTAGTGTTGGCGAGGGTGTAAAGAAACAAGTGTTCAGCCGTACACTTAGCAAGGGAGGCAGAAATGGGCTACAAGTCCAAATCTTTAAAAATACGTACATTCTTCCTCAAGAATTCCATTTCTGGGATTTTATCTAAAGAAAACAATCATTCAAGTGTTTAAAGCTCTACTGCTATAGTACCATTAAAAGTAATAAAAATAAAAGTTAAAAAAAAAACCATCAATGCTCAATGTGAAACTGTGGGCTTCTTTTTTCTGTAGTACTTATTTTTGTAACAAGATGTTTTCTTTTCCTACCCAGAAAAAAAGAATATTAATTTATTTTATTGTATTTCTTGAAAGTATTTGAGAAATATAATAGTAACACAAAAACATTGCAACTAAATGAAACAGAAGGCAAGAAAGCAAGAGAGAAAGAAAAGAATAAAAGAAAACCCACAACATTCTTTAAATCTTAGATTTGTTATGAAGGCATAATGTTTGTAAATGTGCCTCCAAAAATCCATAGCCCTTCTTCACTTGGAAGCATTTAGTATTAGATCACATGAGCCAAATAACTCATATGACAGCTGAGAGAGATTAGAGACTTATGTTAGGTATAAAAGTACAGGACCTGTGTCTCTCAATTTTCATGTCCACTCTACACTACACAGATCCTGTTTATCTCACTCCCCCATCTTCCTTCCTCCAATACTCTATTTCCTCTCTCTCTCTCTCTCTATCAATCCAAATACCTACTTATCTAACTACATACTACCCGCCTTGCTTTTTACCCATAAATCAATTTACCTATGTACTGTCTCCATCTATTTTCATTCCATCCCAGCACTATTCCATTCTCCCACCTTCTCTATAAAATAGAATTTTGACTAAATAAATGAAATTTTACTTTCTAAAAATAATTGTAAGCATAATGGGAAACCATTGCAGCTATTTGGCAGGGGACTATCATGGTAAAATGACTTTATGAGCAGCATGTGAACTACAAAGGGGACAGGTATAGAGGTGGCAGAGACTGAAAGAATCTGTGATGAGGCAACTGCAATTAACTAAGGATAAATCTGTCTGGGCTTTTATAACAAAATACCATAGACTGGGCGTTTTATAAACATCTGTTTATTTCTCATAGTTCTGGAGGCTGGAAAGTCTAAGACTATGGCATCGGCAGATTTGATGTCTGGTGAGGGCCTGCTTTATGTCTCCTAGATGGTTCCTTTTTGCTACTATCTCCTTATATGGCGGAAGGGGCAAGGCAGCTCTCTGGGGCCTTTTCTATAAGGGCATGAATCCCAGAGCCCTCATGACCTAATCACCTTCCGAAGGTTCCATCTCCTACTCCCATCACATTGGGATTAGGTGTCAATATATAAATTTGGGGGGTAACATAACATTCAGTAATAGCAATAAGGCAATATGAAGAATGCATGACATCAATAAAGTTTGTGTGTGTGGTCCTTGTACATAAGGATATAAGGAATGCTACAAAGGGTTACGCATATAGATAAAGAGATAAAAATTGCCATTCCACTGGCAGTTTTTCTTTAACAAAGTAACAATAAACATAACCGCAGTTTCTTATGACTGTTACGTACCACAACTGTAGCTGCATATTTCATTTTCTAACTTCCAGTTTACAGACAAAGAAACGGATGCTACAAGAGATTATTTGCTTAAGGTCACACAACTAGCAAATGGCAAAACTGAATTAAAATCCAGCCTTAAACTCAAAGCCTTTCCATTAGATGACAATTCCTTTCCATATATTAGACCAAAGGCTTAGAGATATTGATCCTCTGACCTCTTTAGATAGTCTGTCTTTCATGAAGAAATATAACAAGTCTTGAATGCCTTTTTAATTTTACATTTTTAGTAAAGAAATATTTGAGCATATATGATACTCATGTTTCTCAGGGTACTCAAGTTTACTATCTACTGGTAAAATTCCTATAGGGCCTAGCCAGTGCTGCATACATAGTAAGAATGAAATAACACATTTTGGTTGGCTCAGTAGCGCCTCCTTGCATTTACCTTAAAATCACTCATTCAAGATTCAAGCTAAATCCTAATTTGCCTTTTCTTCCTGTGCATTTTTTCAAGTTTACAGTTGCCATTGCTTATTTCCCACAATTTTATCTGAAATTCCTCCATTACCTTGATTATTTTAGTGAATTTTTCTTCATAAGCTTTGTTTGCTTTCTATTATACATTGGGACTAGAACTGCACACCACATTATTCTAACATGTCACATTATACACACACACACACACACACACACACACACATACACATATGCGTGCACGCACACACACACACACACGTTTTACCCAAGAGAGGATAGGTATAAGAAAATTCCTAAAACTGTGTTGTATAAATACTTGAGACAGAATATAATTCAGCAACCTAAGTATCAATTAGTTGTTTTTTTCTAAAAAAGATAAGATCAACTCTAAAATTTCAGTTATCTCTTCTGCCACAATTTGTATTGTGGTAAATATGCCCAACTCTCTTGCAAACTAGTGTTCAAATTATTATTTAATTTTTATTATTTCCGTTAGACATACCTACAAGAGGCTTGAATTCTGGACTGAGCTAAGCTGGAGAAAGGTAAGTGCAACACATCCATTTACTGGTGTGGACCGTGGCACAGGCAACACTGCTCTGCAGCCAGTATCTGTTGCAGCAACTTCCCTATTTAAGAGGAAACCACCTGACTGAGCTAGAAGCAGCAATAACTTTGTAGTACATTTCTATGGTGTGACACTTTGGGAGTCTATTTCGTCAGCCCTCTCAAAGATTCTATATTATATTTAATATTCAGTAATATATTTTTGTATTTAACCTAGCTACAGTGGATTCAGTTCCTTGCTGCTGAATTTTTATCTGTATATTTAACTATTATAGTAGGATATAATTCCTCAAATATTATTTAAATACTGTTAAATTTTTATCCTACTAGCTATTTTTCCAAAACTCAAACCGGAAACAACTTACAGAAATCTACAGGCAGAAGTGATTTTTTTTTTCTTCCCAGAAGATATTTATTTCATACTGAAGCTCCCTCTTATTAAACAAAAAATCACCTTGAGTTTTTTTAGGCATATGCTGAGATGCAATAGGATAGGAGCCATTCAGTCTGTACATCAGAGGCGGGGGAGTGGAATGCAGAAGAATCCTATGTCACTTCTCGAGATGGTCTCTGGTGTTATGAGTAAACAATTAGGCGAATTTCAAAGTTGCTATGTGCTACTGCATCACGGTGCCTCTTTTCAGTGGATATATTTTCCACGTACTCACTGGGAAGTCAAAAACAGCTTGGTTTGCAGAATCTTGAGAAATATTGCCCCGATGGTGCCCATGGCATTTTGGGAACATACCATGCAACAACTTAAGTTTGACTCCCCAAAATAAACTTGTTTCCATGTATATACCAGTTATAAACATGAGCCTCCATCTAACCACCCCATGCAAACATTTCCCGAGTTCAGATACTATAATTAATGGTTGTAACATTATGAGATTACAAATCCTTCATCCTTAGTTTAGAGATGCTTGTCATCAGTAAGTTAGTATTTTATTTTTCTTCTCATGAGCTTTGCACATTGTAACACAAACACTTTCCCATCGACACTGGATAAATTCTAGGTGGATTCATGCAAAGCAATAACCTTAGCAACAGGATTATCACTTAGATAAAGTACTCTTCAAAATTACATCTATCCTACTTAACAAATGAAGGAACTGTTTAGTTGTCTAACTATATTCTAATTTTAAAAGGTGTTTTCCAAAAAGAAATGTTGCTTATCATTAGATGATCCTATTCACAGGTAAAGAAATATAAGACATTAATAAAATAAAAGCCATATCCATTAAGACAAATGGAAGAAAAATATATACTCAAGCCAGGTTTGAAATAGTGTTAACTTCAAACATCTGTCTCTTCCGTGGTTATTTGATGTAACTTATTTCAATTGGGGTCCAAAAATCCCCCCTCCTTTCTTAGGCTATGGAGGTTGCTATTATCTGAGTATTTGTCCCTCTCCAAAATTCATATGGTAAAACTTTGGGGGTGGGGCTGTTGAGAGGTGATTAGGGCTCTGCCCTCATGAATGGGATTAGTGTTCTTATAAAGGAAGCCAGACAGAGCTCATTTGTCCTTTCCACCATGGGAGGACAGAGCTAGAAGCTGCCATCTATGAAGCAGAGAGTAAGCCGTCAGCAGACACCAAATATAATAGCACTTTGATCTTGGAATTCCCAGCCACTAGAACTATGAAAAATAAATTTCTGTTGTTTTTAAATTATCCAGTCTATGGTATTTTTTATATCAGCTTGAATGGAGTAAGATAGAAGCATTAATGAGTACTAGAGACCTGTCTTTGGTGAAATTCACTAGCAGTTACAACACCCCCACCAGCATTAAAAAGAAGAAAGAGAACAAGAAGAAGAGGAAGAGGAATAGGAAGAAGAAAAGAGAATAAAAGGAAAACATTGAGACAGGGAGGGAGAAAGGGGTAATGCAAAGGAATTTGCCTTCTTGAGGAATGCAACTCTCAGTTAAAACAAGCCTGTATCACTTGAAGTATATCAAACCCTGAAAGGGTAAAACACAATCATTTAAATATTTATAGGCACAACGTTGGTGATGGGCAGGCCTGACTGCTCCTCGGTGCTTGCAGAACCACACTGCCACATGGCTGGAAGCTCTGACATACTAAGATGTGCAGTCCCATCTGTTAAAGCCTGCATCCCAGTTCATCTCTGACCCTCATGAATAAAACAAAGGAAACACACAGATGAAGCAGTATATTCCTAGGTTATTATGAATGACCTCAAATTAGAGTTATAAAACAAGAAAGTGTTTCTCTACTTTAAGAGTATTGTAAATTCTGTGCAATACATTGTTGCATTCCTTCAGTTTAGTAGAATCAGTAAATAAGAATTGGGTCTTGCTCTGTGTGAGTTTTCTGCATCACTGATCAAAAATGATTTGCACTTAATCTAGTTATGAGACTTAAAATAATTCTAGCTACCTATCCAGACACATACTTTAAAATGCTCTGAAATTCTGCCATCTTGTGGGAATTTAGAAAATAACACATGACTCGGTTCAAAGTTTCATGCTTTATGTACGTAATTTAAAATGCTGTATAACTGTAAGCATGAACAGTGCTTTTAATAGCATCTAACATGCCAACAAAAATTTGATTTTCCTTAATCTTCTTATTGCATATTTAATAAAAAACAAATTCCAGTTACCCTTAGCTTCATTGATCTGGACCAAGCAAATTCATAATCTGAAATAATTTAGACCTGGTAGAAACTTAAAATGAGTTGTAATATTTTTCCCCATTTTTCTTATACAGTTAGTCCTTGAGCAACACAAGTTTGAACTGCATGGGATCACTTATATGTGGATTTGTTTCAATAAATATATTGAAGTTTTTATTGGAGATCTGTGACAATGAGAGAAAACTTGTAGATGAAACCCATAACCTAAAATATATATTAAAAAAAAGAAAAAGATATGCTATGAATGTATAAAATATATGTAGATACTAGTATGTTTTATCGTTTACTACCATAAAATATACACAATTATAAAAAGTTAAAATTTATCAAAACTTAGGCCCACAAACATAGACTATACAAGGCATCATTCACAGTGGAGAGAAATGTAAACAAATGTAAAGATACAGTATTAAATCATAACTGCATATAATGAACTGTAGTACATACTCTACTACTGTAATAATTTTGTAGCCACCTTCCAGTGCAATTGCAATAGGTTAGCTTAAGTGTTGGAAATACCTGTATCTATAAAATATTGTGTGATGCTAATAATCATCTCTGCGTAAGTAGTCTCTCCAGTAAATTGTGTAACACAGTAAAAACAAGACACCTTGTAGCTCTCATGTATTTTTCACTAGTGCAATGCCATAAACATTTAATAACTCCACGGCACCCATAAGAAGTGCCACTAGTGATGCTGGAAGTGCTCCCAAGAAGCACAGAAAAGTCATGACATTACAAGGAAAAGTTGAATTATGTGGTATGTGCCATAGATTGAGATTTGCAGCTGCAGTCCCTGCTATTTCAAGATAAATGAATCCAGCATAAATACCATTGGAAAAAAAAAAAGAAAATTTGTGAAGCCATCACTGCAGCTATACCAGCAAGTGAAAAATCCTGCAGTTTTTCTGAAATACCTTTTTACCTCATACTGAACATGCAGCTTTTATGTGGATGCAGGATATAAGAAAGGCATATCTATCCAGTCTGATCATCATGTTGTAAAAGAAAGAAAAAAGGCATATCTATAGACTCTAATATGATTCAAGAAAAAGTGAAGTCATTATATGACAACTAAGGTGGGGGATCTAAAGCTGGAGAATGTAATGCCCACAAAGGATGGTTTGATAATCATAGAAAGAGATCTGGCTTTAAATCTATCAAGATAACAGGAAAAGCAGCTTTTGCTGACAAAGAGGGGGTAGACAAGTTCCCAGATAGCATTAAGAAAATTATTTGAGGAGAACGGATATCTGCCGGAACAGGTTTATAATTCAGATGAAAGTGTCTTATTCTAGGGGGCGGAAAAAGCCACAAAGGACATTTACTAGTAAGGAAGAGAAGTGAGCTTCAGGATTTAGGCAGGAAGGGATAGGCTAACTCAACTGTTTTGTGCAAATGCAGTCGGGACAACCCTTATCCTTAAAGCTGCTAATCCTTGAGCCTTGAAGAGAAAAGATAAAGACCAGCTGTCAATCTTCTGGTTGTACAACAAGAAGGCCTGGACAAGAACTCTGTTTCTGTATTGATTCCATCAATGCTTTGTCTGTAAAGTCAGGAAGTACCTTGCTAGTAGAAAACTACCTTTTAAAGCTTTTTGATATTGAACAATGCCCACTGCCACCCAGAACCCCATGAGTTCAACAGCAAAATCATCAAAGTGGATTACTTGCCCCGAAACACAAGATCTCTAATTCAGCTCTAGATCAGGGCGTGACAGGGATCTTTAAGATTCATTATACATGGTACTTTATGGAGAGGACTGTCAATGCTATGGAGGAGAATTCTGATAGATTATGAAAATGTGGAAAGATTATATCATTTAAGAGGCTATTCTCATTATAGAAAAAGCTGTGACAGTCATCATGATCAAAACAATAAATTCCTACAGAAAAAAAAAAAAAAACTGTCCAGATGTTGTGCATAATGTCACAGGATTTATATCAGGGACAATCAAGGAAATCATGAAAGAGATTGTAGATATAGTAAAAAAAAAAAGGGGGGGGGCGGTGGGTGGATGGTGAAGTATTGCAGAAATTCAAGCACTAATAGATACCACATCAGAGAAATTAACAAAAGACAATTTGATAGAGATGAGTGCTTCCAAACCAATGCCACACAATAAGGAAGAAGATGTAAAAGAGACAGTACCAGAAAACAAGTTGACATCAGACAATCTGGCGTAAGGGTTCCAATGATACAAGACTACTTTTGACTTACGACACAGAATCTTCTGTGAAACAGGCACTGATACTACAGTAAATGGTGGAAGAAGGATAGGTACTGCATGGAAACAGTTTTAGAAAAATGTAAAAGCAAAAAACACGGACAGAAAGTACAGCGAATTTCGGTAAAGTTATACCGAGTATGCCTGCTTTTCCTGCCTCCCCTTCCACCTCCTCCATCTCTTGTGCCTCTGCCACCCGAGACAGCAAAACCAATCCCTCCTCCTCCCCCACGTCGTCGTCCTCCTCCTCCTTATCTACCCCCTCCTCAGCCTACTTAATGTGAAGATGATAAGGATAAAGACATTTATAATGATCCACAACCACTTAATGAATGGTAAATATATTTTCCTTATTATTTTCTTAGAAACATTTTCTTTTCTTTAGCTTACTTTATTGTAATACAAATAACATACAAAATATGTGTTATTTATGTCATTGGTAAGGCTTCTAGCCAACAGTAGGCTATAATTAAAGTTTTGGGGAAGTCAAAAGTTATACATGGATTTTCGACTGATGAAGCGTCAGCACTCTAACCCCCATATTGTTTAAGGGTCAACTATATGTAGAATAATGAAGGCCTATTTTAAAGCTGATTGTTTCCATATACTATTTGGTCTTTTAGTTTTCACGTAGTATAATAACTTAAAAGTAATGTTACATTTATGTAGGACTTCATTGTTTGAACATTTTATTCTTCCTCAGCCTTTTTTTTTTTTTTTTTTCCTGTACATTAATGTATTAACCATTATTCTATTATTCTCATCTTTCTATCTAGTTATTGTACATTATAGAAATTTATTTTTTTAGCAAATTATTATTTGGAATATACATCATATGTTTGGGAATATAAAACAGTGAAAATTAAATATTTGCTTATTTTATACATGCCAAAATCATTCTAGGTATTTTTTCAGAGGCTGTGCTGAAGATGAGACATTGAGCATAGCTATCTGCTCGTTGTCTGTTGAGTTACTGCCGGCAAGTGAAGCATGGAATCTGAAGCCTACCAAATCAGAGTTTACTTTCTAGTATAGAAAGATGCTTCAAAGGGTGCATGAAGAGAACTTGTGCCTATTCAAATTAAAATATGTCTATGCCTCCTATACAGGCAATTTTCCACACAGTGTTTCCATGAAACTGGGTCTTAGATAAAATCATCTTAAAGTTAAGTCCGGTTTGTAGGGGCAGCTGACCAGAAATTCAGCAGAATTTGTCCAATAAACGTGAAAATGATGAGAAACAAAAGGCAGATCTTAAAGGTGTGATCTTTAAAGTGATTCCTTTAAAAGGGCAGAACAACAGAATGTTAAAAGAGGGTTAGTGATGAAAACTACCTGTACTCTCTTTCAGATTCTAGAATGATATTTGGTTCATGTTAGCTAAAAAAAATAAAATTAAATCTTAAGTTTAAAAAAAAAAACTTTTGCTTTATGTAGTATTTCTTTCCCTCATTTTAGGGCTGTAGTTAATTGTCTATCTTAAAGAAAATATTCTAAAGTCAATTTACATTTTATCATTAAAAAACATTTTAGTTATTACTGAGATAAATTTTCAAAATGTACATTAATTAAACAAATAATCATGTTAGTTTATATAATCTCAATCTAAAATAGGAGCCTACATGTAGAAGAGAAGAGACACTAGAACAATATTTAAAATAAGCCATCAAGGACTCAGGCACTTACAAAAATAATTAACTGATGTGATAAGCCAGTAGCCTTTTTCAAAAACAAAGTCAACAAACATCTAGACCAGGAGTGCTCTCATCTCACTAGGAGGAAATTCACAAGTATGAATCTCTCCACTGAAAAATATATAAATAAATAAATAAAGGTGCTTTCACCCTAAGAAATATCGAAAGCATGAAGATTTACTTTTTCTTGTTTCTCCTGTCTTCTAGAAGTCTGCATGTACAAGGGCTTAGAAGAGAGCCTGGCACATAGTGGGTGCCTAAGGAATGTTGTTTATAATTATTATGTCTTCAAAATGCACATGAACCAAAAATCTAGATTCCGCAAATGCACAGAAATTGAGGGGCCAGAGAGAGAAAGGAGTGGACAAGCATTTAATTATACAATTAGCTAGATGAACACTGTTAACTTTCTTTCTCAAAAAGTCAGATGGAATCTATAAAGTAGCCTCACATGCAGAAACCCAAGATTTGATACTTTTTTGTTCCTCTTGCCAACTATAACTATTTAAATAATATACAAACTTGCTGGTGTAGAAATAGAATAAATGTCATCACAGACCACCAACAAGTTTGTGTATTTTTGTTGTTAATGAGGAAAACTCCCTTGGAATAAACCATTATTTGAAAGAAAAAGAACCTGAATTCCAACACAGGTACATTTTAGGAGCTAAAAATTATTTGCATTGTGTGTGGGTTGCTAAGAAGGAAGCATCAAATTAAATTCTCTACTACATTCATATTTGCTGGGTTAGTTTCTCTATAAAATCCATGCTAATTACCCATCAACCTCACAGGGATGAAGCCAGGAGTAAATGGCAAGGAAGCAGCTGGAAACCCCTGAGTATTGCATATTAATGGGGACAGGAGATTACCCTACTTGATCTGGCAAGACTGGGCCAAAGCCCTGGGCCAAACCCTTGCATCCCCAAGAGACTGCCAACAGGGGCACCAGCTGCACTTCAAAGCAGCAAGTTTAGAACAAGGGCCCTCTGGGAGTAGAAAAAGTACGAGTCAGCAAAAAGTAATATTCAGTCTACCAGGGAGTAGCGGTTTCCCAGGATCAACAGAAGGCTAAGAGGTCCCAATTTCTTGTGAAAGCAGGTAATTAAGCCACAGATTTTTGTCTATCATGGTATTCTTTGATGTTTTTTCTTCAACGTTAGCAGTCACAAATAACATATTGAATGCTTATTATGTACTTGTCATTTTTCATTCATTCTCATAACAATTCTGTGAGATAGTTGTTTTTATTATTCCTTGTTTATTGATGAAGTAACTGAGACTAGAGAGATGAAGTAACTTGCCTAGGGACTTGCACAGTGGAAAGCAAGCTGCAGACACAGAATTAGTACCTTGTATCTCTAGAATTTGCCTTTATAACCATGATGGTTCCAAGATTTTCTGTGACCTTCATTTAATTCCCAAATGTTTTATTATTATCTTCTTGTATTTCTTTCTTAGTTGCTACATGCTCTCTGAGTACTACCAGGATAGAGCACACGTACATGTGTGTGCTGTGCACTACACACACACACACACACACACACACACACACACACAATGCAGCTATTAAGTAATCCCAACCCTGGGCTGTGTTAATTAATGCCAGGCAAACACCCTAAGGGGGCAATAATTTCTGTGTCAACTTGGAAAGACCTGAGCCATGGTTTTCTCTATTCAATATCTATAACCTAAAGGGAAATTTCAGAATATGCCCACTGGAAAAGGAAAGACTTTTTGAGTTCTCTCTGAAGGATTTGGAAAAAATCCAAATATTTGAATTTATTTTGTTTCTGTTCTGAGACTGTGAAATGCTTTTAAGTGTCTGCTAAATTTTGCTGTAATATATAGCAGTAGGGAGGTGCTTCATCTCCCTGGAGTCACTGGAAAAGCTCACAGAAGCAAGTTTAAGAAACAAAACTGAAAAGTGCCACAAGTCAAGCCTGTCTCTCTTCAGAGGCATACACAGGCTATACAGTCCACTGATAGGAAATTCACCTATCCACTTTATAGCAACTACTCAAACAAATTTTACATTTATCCTGTGACCAGAGAGGAAGAGGAAAGAAAAAAATATTAAATGTCCTTTCCTTGGCCTCTCATACTTTTTCAAAGCATGGATGCTTATAAAGTTGTTTAGATATCAAAGCAGACAATTTGTGCTAGGTTTTATCTTAAAGGAAAAAAGAAAAATAATGTTTTGGGGATGAGAAATTTCCCAAAAAATATATCTCGCCTTAATGCTTTTAACTCTGGAGAAATGGTAGAGTCCTTATAGGACCATCAAATAATCATAAAGTGAAAATGCATATTCACACGAACAAGGATTTCAATTCATCTGTTTCACTTGTTTTTGTTTTGTTTTGTTTGTTTTGAGATAGAGTCTCGCTCTAAGTTCACAGGCCTGAAAATCAAGATGTCCAAGGCACTGATAGATAAAGCAAGAAAAGATTGGAAGACAGTGTCTGAGGAAGGCGGCTATGACTGAGGATAAGTGGGTAAAAAAGCCCGGATGAAAATATGTCAAAGAAGAGAACTGTAGAGCTTGGTTGTGAGGCATCAAAGAGAAGTCTAGTCCACTTAACAGTTCCTATTTCTGGGTTAAAACAAAAGCAATTGTTTTTCCTAGTTTCCTTCCTATTGTCTTTGTCACATCTTAGGCAAATTAATTCAAAATAATATAACTAATAATTATAAATAATTTCATGAGTGTATACACTCATGAAATAGATGCATGTCATACCTAAGGAATTATCCGTGTGATATATAAGCTTTGGTCCACCAAGAAATTATTCATTCAATAAGTATATATTTTGTATCTGTATAAAATATACTGTTCTTTCTAGTACCAAATGTGATCATTATGATAATTCTGTTAGTTTTATTACATTCATCAGCCACATGTGCTATTCCTGACTCTAGAGTTCTTTCTACAAGTATAATTTAGATACCTACTAACAATCTCACTAAAAACAGCAGTTGTTCAAGGAAAACACTGCCTTTTATAATACATGTACACACATCTAGGAATACATCAGACATCTGCATGTTCAACCACGGAATTACAAATAAGTCATGGGGTCATGAAACTCGGCAAGGTAATTTATTTTCATTTCTAACACTATGTAGATTACATATTTCTAATTGTTGTCACAACTTGAACTATGTACTTCTTATTTTCTGTGTTATCACATAGTTTATCAATTATTATCAAGCAGAGGATATCCTGAACCTTTATATTTTATTGAAATATTTTCTTAGTTGCAAACACTATGTGTATTGGAAACAGTGCGGGGGAAACTGCCATTTTTAAGCCATCAGATCTCATGAGGACTCACTCAGTATCATGAGAACAGCATGGCGGAAACTGTCCCCATGATCCAGTCACCTTCTACTAGGTCCCTCCTCCGACATACGGAGATTACAATTCCAACTTAAATTTGGGTGGGGACACAGAGCTAAACCATATCACTGAGCTAAAAAAGATGAAGACATCCATGTGCAACACTTCTTTGATTTCAAGTTCATTGCTCTCTTCAAATAATTTGTGTTCACCCTTTATAATATGTGAACTAGATAGAACAGTGAGAGAGAGTATACAAAGGAGGTTTTACTCTGTACCTCTCTATTATTACAGCTTGATTCAATGTAGACTTTCCTACAAATAAAGCCCTAGAATTAGAGACACAGGCAATCTCCAAAGCATTGTATCATTGTCCAGGGCCACTACCAAGGTACCCAAATTGGAAGAGAGTGGTTCTGATCTGAAGTATGATTAATGATCTTTATGTCACTGGCTACCTTTCAGCATGCAGTGGCCACCTACTGCATCACAGAGGCTACAAAAAGTGCTCTGCAGATATTCATTACCTCAGTTCATCCTTCCACAGACCCTGAAATGCAAGTCAAATGTAAGGTTGCAATTGGCAGATTAGTTCCATGCCTGTTTAGTAATCTCAGCTATAGACAGGATACTCTGAAAACAATCTATGCTAACCTCAGGCCCAGCTCTCTCTTTTGGTACTGAGTATAGCAAAAGTTTATTCTTTAGAAAAATGACTTTCGTTGCCTATGTGCTTGTCACTATGTTACGTATAACACATATATATTTTTTTTACTTTTTATAATGATCCCATTGAGAAATGAATTCTTATTAAGAGTTTATAGATAATAAACCAGAGTCAAAAAGTAAAATGTCTTTAATAAGGACAAGTGTAAGAGCCAAGATTCAATCCCCAGTCTCTCTGTGTTTCTATGGGTTTTTTTCCATAATATCACACTGCTACAAATAAAAGGTATGATGCTATGAGATAGTACTTGTTTTCAATACTGCAATATAAAAAATAAATGTTTTGATTTTTTGCAAAGTTATATAATAGTAGTATTTTTTGGAATTGTATGTGTACCCAAAACATTGTTTTTTCTTTTTGAGAGCACGTCACTCAAATAAGAAACTATTCCATCCCAGTTGACTTATGTGGCAAAAACAGAAAACACACATTTCATTGAAATGATGAAAGGAAGACGAGAGTAGTGCTTTTAATTTATGAAGACATGAGTACTACCAATTGTTTCACCAAAACAATTCTGGAAAATAGAATCTGTGAAGTTTACTTTCTCTTAAAACAAAAATAAATGGTTAAATAAATAGACGTAGTATCGGGGAGTTAGTCTCCTTCCCATATCCTCCCCATAGAATCATACACATTAACACATCTTTACCCATTGTGAACTCTCTTCAGAGATGAAAAGACACAAAAATCTGAATCAAGAGGCAGGCCTGCATTGAAATAAATGTCACACCCTCTGAAACTACTGGAAATACTAGCCTAAGAGAATGTGAATAAATAGTAAACATTCCACTAAAATAATCATAAAATTTGCAAATCAATATACATTAAGAATATAATAACTTATATAAAACCAAAGAGAAAGAAAAACAGAGAGGCTGCTTAGTTGATCACTGCATTATTTTTCCTGAGTATTGACATAGTACCTCAAATAAGGTAAACTTTAAAACCACATACAAGGAAAATGACCTGGATCTTCAATCCTCTTACAATCTAATCTCCAGGCTTTTGACACAAGAATATCAAAATATATGAGCACAAAATATTTAGTTTAATTTCGTCAATGAATTCAGTGGGGGTACTGTATTAGTCTACCTGAGCTGCCATCACATAACAGCACAGACTGGGTGGTTTAAACAACAGAAATTTTTCTCATAATTCTGGAGGTTAGAAGTCCAAGATCAAGGGACCCTCAGATATGATTTCTGGTGTGGCTTCTCTTCCTTCTTTGTAGACAGCCACCTTCTCATTGTGCCCATGGCAGAGAGAGAGCCCTCTGATATCCCTTCCTCTTTTTATAAGGACATCAGTCCTACTGGATTAGGACTTCACCCACATAAGCTCATTTAATGTTAATTTCTTTCTTAAAACCCCTATCTCTAACTACAGTCACATTTTAGGTTAGGGCTTCAACCTATGAATTTTGAAGAGACACAATTCAGTCCGTAACAGGTATACAATTCCATGTGGACAAGAAATTTCAGTTACATAAAATAATACTCATCAGATTATTTAGTCAAAATAGGGCAAACCAGGAGCCAAGGAGGTTTTGGGGGAGTCTAAATTTACTAAGCACAGTGCACTGGTCTTCTACGTAATGAGCTGGGGAATTGAATCAGAACTTTTAGTTGACAACCTCAGTTGAACTAGTCAGGTAAATGTCAGCATTAATTGTATTGACACATCATACAATATGCTAAAATAATTGTTCCTAAGAGTGCTTTTGAGGTACACTTACACCCTCAGGGACAGAATATGAAAAGTACAAGAATTACTTGGACTTGATAGGTTGGCAGGTCAACCCATCAACTGTGATTAGTCACAGAAGGGAACTTTTGATCTCTCTGACCCCTGTACTGGCTAAAGTTGTAGCTCATCCAAAATTGTGTACACCACCATTCTGCTATGGATCAGAAAGCATGGACATATAACGAGCCTGAGTTATCAGAGAGGTGACTTTAAGACAGGCCCTGACTCCATGTAAAGCCTGAAGAGATAGTATCTGACTGTTGTGTCTTTACTTTGCTTCTTTAAAGTATTTTCTTTATCATAATAAAAGCCCTACCATGAAAACAGTAACACTTATATAATAAAAAATGTATTTTCTGATGTATGAAGAACAAGTCCATGTACAGACAAATAACCCATCACAACTCTCACCAATGTTCATAACTGTGGAAAACAATCCCAAAGAGAAAAAAAAGTTACAGCTCACGTTGCTTTTCCAAAAAAGGATTGGAGAGAATAATTGGTGCTCAAAACCACTTGAACATCACAGATGCTTTAAGCACGGATTTTCATTTCACTTGAACATTTAGAATACTCCAAACATCATTGTGATTAGTTTTTGAAATGAGACCATGAATTAGAGATTTAATCACTATTTCAAGACAGCACAGTTTTTGTTTTTGTTTTTACCTTTTAGGTACTGCTGATAATTAACCTTTTTTCTGCTTCCCTTTCCTGAAATATTTTATAAGTTAGAGGAACATTTTTTAAAAACAGACTTCTTTTTAATTTTACTATGCCAAACTAATTACAATATGAATTTTTCATTTCAAATTATTTACCATTTTATTCACCCTCAGGGTACTGAATTATAATTAATTCCACTTTTCCTTCTCTAACAGATTTATGTGTATTGTCATATATATTAAATTTTCAGTTCTGTATTTTTTTCATTTTATTGCTTTGCACACTGACAATGTGCACTTCATTAAAAACATGTAAACCCTTAGCTGCAATCAAGGCATAATTGCAAATCTTTATAATATAATAACATGTATGTTCATATTTTACTACAAGAGCCCCCTATTCTACTTGAAAATTTCTGAGTTCCTATCCTCTTAAATTGTAATATGAGAATAGGATTTAAGACTCTTATGCAAAACTAATAATAAGCACGTTTGTCTGTTTTTTCACCTCCTGCTAGCTCTGTTACTCATCTATTTATTTTTGTCAATGTGATGTTTAAATTAAATAATTAACACAATATATAGAAAAACTCAGAGATTTTTCTTCAAAAGTTATGAACATTTTGTAATAAAGCAATAACAATCTGCTGTTAAGTTAGGTTATTTGACCTAGTCCAGTTTTCCAAAAGATTTTAGTACAGATAAGTCAAGTGACAAGTTCAGACTTGAGAAATTCAAAGTGCAAAATGAGGTGTAGGAATGAGTAGTATAGGACTGATGCTGGCCAGGCACGGTGGCTCACGCCTGTAATCTCAGCACTTTGGGAGGCCGAGGTGGGCAGAACACCTGAAGTCTGGAGTTCAAGACCAGCCTGACCAACACGTTAAAACCCCGTTTCTACTAAAAATACAAAAATTAACCAGGCGTGGTGGCACATGCCTGGAATCCCAGCTACTTGGGAGGCTGAGGCAGGAGAATCGCTTGATCCTGGAAGGCGGAGGTGGTGGTGAGCAGAGATGACGCATTGCACCCCAGCCTGGACAACAAGAGAGAAACTCCATCTCAAAAATAAAAAATTAAAAAAGTACCTATAAGTCCGTTTCACAGATAATAAATATTTCACAATTGCTATTATGCTCTCCTTTGTCTCTCACAAATTTTGATAACATTCTCCTAATTTCTCCAGACACACAGCCCCTTTGGGAATTCTCAGGACAGCAGTACCATCCAAACTTGACAGGTTTTTTTTGTTTTGTTTTGTATTGGTATGGTGGGGGGTTAGGGGGGTGGTGGTGGTGAGGGAGGGAGGGAGGGGTATGAGAAGAGGTGATAGAGGGCAGCTAACTAAAAAGCATTCTGCCAAAGTTTGCTGGAATTTGCAGTGAAAAGTGAGCATTGCATAGTCAGATCACATATAAACTGCTTAGGACCATAATCCAAAAAATAAGACCAGGAAAATGAATTGGATTTGTAAAGTTGTCCTTTCTGCCAAGTAAGTGATAACTGGCTTTGGTAAAAATTATTTTCTCCTGTTTAGAACCCTTTCTGCTCTGTTTACACAGATTAACTTATTTACCCAAACTTAAGCCCATCATAAAAGACGTTAAAGAATAAAAATACTCAAAATAGTCTACCACTCAATATTTTTGAGACTTTAAAAAAATAAACTGTGAAAGGTCAGCTTTCTCAAGCTTTGAACACCTTTGCTTCCTTCAGTGTTCTTGTAATCTAAAATGAGGATTTCAAGTGAGCACTTCCTCCTATCTTCTTACCATCTTGACTGTCACCCTCTTAACTGTCTCAGTTTTTTTCCACTCTCTCTGTCCTTCTTGTACACTTGATGTATAAAGGTTCTTGTTCCTGCTAAATCTATTAAATTAGAACACTAAACTCTTTGGGTCTTGAAATATTCATTTCTTTTGAACTTCATAAAGGCAGAGGTCTTATTTGTTTCTTGTACCATTATCTCCAGAATGTAGCAATAACATAAATAAAAACGTAATGGTCCTACAACCTCAACTATAACTTAGCTTCTACATATGGACATAGAGGGTCCAGTTTTGCAAAGCACTCACAGAAGCTTGGACATCATTCTCTCTGGGACATCCCACCTGAAATTTCAATATATATTTGTCAAATGCATGGAAAAAATTACAGTAGCTCCTACTGTATTGTGACAATGCCTACAGCAAAACAGTACAAGAACTATGCTGTGGACATTAGATTATGTCTAGAACTGGGTCTGCCTCCCTATTTGGCTGAAGAACTCAAAGTTAGAACCTGTGATAGTGAGAATAATGGCCCCATAAAGATGTTCACACCCTATTACCCAGAACCTTTCAATATGTTACTTTACACAGCAAAGGGGACTTTTTAGATGTAATTAAGGTTAAGGGCCTTGAGGTGGAAAAATTAGCCTTGATTATGGGGGAAGGGCAAATCTACTCAAAATCCTTAAGAGAGAAATAAGAACCTTCACTTTCACAAAGAAGTTCAACAACAGAAAAGAGAATCAGAAAAAGGCTACACTGATGACTTTAAAGATGAAAAAAAGGGGTCTCACGCCAAGGAATTTAAACAGCATCTACAAGCTAGAAGACAAGAAAGTGGGGTCTTGCCTAGCATTCCTATTCAAGAAAAGGAATAAAGCCTTGTGGACACCTTGAATGTAAGATAATAAATCTGTGTTGTTTTAGGCCACTACATGGGAGATAATTTGTTACGGCAGCAATAGGAAATTAACACCGTTCCTGAGGCTGCCTTCCCAAAGGCTGCATTCCTAGAAGCATCTGGTGTTTCTTATAGTAAATTCAAATGTTTCCTTAATAAAACAACCACAATAAGCACATCAGCATAGGTACTGATTCTTAATTTTGGTAAACATCTCACCATATTAAACAACAAATTCAAATACTGATTGAAGATTTCCCCTCACAAATAAGATATCTTTACCTATATATTTTCATTCTACTTACTTTAGAGGAAGATTTATTAAGACTAAAACAATTACATTATTTAAGCTTGCTCAGAGATTTAATAGAATGCAAAAACTATATTGATCCATCTTTCTTCTATCAACTACACGTTATTTCCGTTTGGTGTGAATAATATATATTACTAATATGCATAGGAAATATAACTTTTCTATTACCTTGTTCAAATTAAAATTCTCCAGTTTCTCCTTACATCCCTGAACGCTGAACATGTGCTGAGAAAGTGTCAATGTGGTGTCCAATCTTATCCCTACTCTTATGAAAACTCGGTACTATGATGTCAAATTTATGATTAGCCTATAAAAGGGATTGTTTCATTGTCCTACTAATATTCAGGATCCAGAATACATTCTAATATTTTGTTTCATGAGAATAATATATCATAAAAGTTTTGCCAAGTAATTACCTCCTTCTAATAACTGCTACCATAAGAAAAACCTGAGCCAGTTATTTCAAGTTCAGTTCAGTTATTCAATTTGATTTGAATGGAATAATTGTGTAACACATGATACTCAATAGAAGAGTCATGTGTTTACACAATATTTTCTTCAAATCAAATTAAAGAGCATTTCCACTGAAGGAGTTTCGTGGACAATGTCAAGATACCTGAATGCCAGCTATCATCATCAAGTGAAAGCATTTCCTTAATAAAATACCCAGCCAATGAATACAGAGGAAAATTCTTTTTTGTGTATTTCTTCATATTTGTTACATCATGAAAAATTATTTACAAGTTCTTAAGTCTATGAAACATGATTATTCAAAAAACTGGGATGGTGGGGGGAATCTCCTTTTCCCACTTCACTTGAAGGATCATGAAGCTACACAGGAGGTGAGGCTGCCACAGAAAGGTGAGGATAAGGCATTAGGGGAAGAAACAGTCACAGTTTAGCATAAGAAAAAAAGGCTTCCACCAAGCAACACAATACCCAACCCTCCCTCAGAGATGGGATGTTTATTCTGAGTAAACTGGATGGAGATGATCTAAACTTTGGACCTCAGGAGCATTTGGGTTTGGAGACGGGTTGAGACCCAAGACTGGAAGTGTGGGTAGTAAGGTAAAATCTGCATGATGAATACTGAGACCCTCAGGCCCCCATCCCTTATCTTCCTTCCAAAAAGGATGTGCCAACGTATGGACGTCCAGGGTAAAAAATTCTACAGCTATTGATACTGTAGTTTACGACAGTAAAAATGCCAGCTTGTCAGATGCAGACACCTCCTGGTTAAACTCACTTGTCAAAAGGACCTGATTTTCCATAACCAACCAATATTTTTAAAAGTATTTTTAAAGACGGAGTCTGGTTCTGTCACTCAAGCTGAAATGCAGTAGCACAATCAGGGCTCACTGCAGCCTCAAACTCCTGGGCTCATAGGATCTTCCTGCCTCAGCTTCCTGTGTGGCTGGGCATATAGGCATGTACCACCATACCAAGCTAATTCTTTTTGTTTTTTGTAGAGGCAATGTCTGGCTATATTTCCCAGGCTGGTCTTGAAGTCCTGGCCTCAAGCAATCCTCCTGGGGCCTTTGTCTGGGATTACAGGTGCGAGCCACAATGCCCAGCCCCAACCAACATTTTGATGAACAAAGAACAAGGGCCATTGGAGCTTTATGAAAATATTCCAAAATAAAAGTCACAAACAATTTTTAGTTGTGGCTACCCACGAAGAATTTAGAAGGGGGAAAGGAAAAGGAGACTTATTTTACCCCTCAACATGCAGTTCTGTATGGTTCAGATATAGTGTCAGTAAGCATGTGTTAGTTTAAAAATTAATATGCATACAACTGGCTAAAATGTATTTTTTTTTTGCTTTCTTGTCTGGTGACCATAATGGCAGAAAAAAGCCAGTCAAGCCTCAGGTAAGAACTTCTCGCTATACTTCTAGAGCCAGGTACTGTGTACTCTCTAGCATCTGTCAAAATCAGGGTCTCACAGAAATCCAGTGACTCCAAAACCACCACCACTTAGTCCCTGGGCAATTTCATAACATACTAATTAGTATACCATATTTTCTTTCTTTGGGCAGCAGATGGTATTCAGAGACAGTTTGCAAGACTTCTGTCTTCCAGAAAGAATTGATTCAGCTTGATTGGCTTCATGAATTGGTTACCAAGGGAAAAAATGAAGGCAAAAATGATATTATGACTAGACTTTCTAGTTGGTGAATATAGAGTAATCAAATTATTCCAACCAATCATATAAGATTTTCCTGCTTGCACATGGAACATTCCACAGTAAATAGCCAGATTAACCATGCCTGTGGGAACAGACAGCCGAGACTCAATTTATTATGCCTCAGAGTTGATTTTTACTGAGAACATTGGTGTTGTAAAATAAATCATGAAATGCTGAAATATTATACTAATTCCATGAGCTCTTTAAACCAATTTACAATTGGAATGTCAAACTGTATATTTATCAGTTAAAAATAAGCATGTATGTTTCCTAATTTTATATATTTTATATTCTAATAATTTGACTTTTATATTCCTCTATTAGTGAGGGTAGGCCAATTGCTGTGATAAACAAATCCAAATTACATAATAGCTCAAGCACAAAATAATTTTTTTCTTACACAGAGTTCAAAGCAGATGAATGAGCAGCTCTCACTCAAGTGGTGATCCAAGTATCCCGGATCTTTCCTTCTGGTGGCTACACAATGTGTAATGTGCTGCTTCCAGAGTCACAGGGCTTGTGTGCAACATGCTGCAAAAGAAGAAAGGGCCTGGCACGTCTTGCATAGGTCTGCCATCACATAAACTGCCTAAACTGGCTACTTCATAGAGTGAAAGGACCACTAACTAGACGCGACCAAGCGTAACCTATAACCGTCCTAGGCATGGTATGATGATCATAACTCTATGTATGGGAGGTTTTATGAAACAGGCCCTGGAGCAGTGTGCGGTACTCCTTTTCAAACTCTAATTCACCATATGGACATGCCCAGCTAAAGGTAGACTGAAAAATATGGAGTCGATATGTCACCAGGAAGAGATGAATGTAGATTTGATCAAAGCTAGTCAGCCAGCCTGTCTCTGACGCTCTTGTTTTTGCCACACTGAATCACTCTATTTCCATAGCAAATAGTCTACCTAAAAGGACCCACTCATTCAATAATGAGACAAAACCCGTATTCTCATGAAGTTTATATTCTAGCAAGGAAGACAGTGATAAATTAACATGCAGAGTACAATGTCTAGTAGTTCCAGAAATTCCATGAAGCAAAAAATATGTTGGGAAGAAGGTACTTTTGAGATCAAATACTCAGGGAGGGAGGCTCACTGTAATGTAGAACAGAAGTCGGATACTTTTTAGATAAAACCGTCAGGGAGAGTCTCACTGTAATGTGAGGCAGGAACCTGAATAAACTAAGACGGAGCTGCTTGAATATCTGGAGAAAGAGCTTTTCAAGCAGAGGAATTAAAATATACTTTTATAAAAGTATCAAATTAGTCAAAAATTTTTCTCTTGTATTTTAGATAACTATAATAAATAGTAAATTATGACTCACTATTATGTCATATTTTCAAGATATTGTTAACCTAAAATCATACTTCTGTTTTTAGCCTCTCTGAGAAATTATGACTAAATTTTTTCATACAATTGTCTTTATCTTTAAGCACAAAATTATCTTATTTTAAACCCTTATAGTAGAAAGTCATTACAATAGGAAACGCATTTAAAACAACTGAGAACACTTTAACCTTTTCATTACTTTTAGTTGTAAGCATCAGAAATCCAACTCAAATTAGGTCATACAAAAGCAAGGACTATATTGGCTCACTGGACTATATGAAATCTTGACTCAGGAGCTTATAATCTCTATCATCAAGATTCTTCCTCCATTCTTCATTCCTCTCTGTATTGATCTCTTTTCTCTTACTTCAGATGCCATCCTCCATTTCTGTGGAGGAAGTGATTGGCTTACATTACCATTAAGTCAGTTGTTTTTCTGTTTCCAGATTATATCATCTTACCACAGAAATCCTAAAGGAACTAAAGGACTTCTCACTCTTTTGTACATAACACAAAGAAGTGTTCTGATTGACTATATTGAGTCACATGCCCACCTCTTGTACTAATAACTGTGGCTGGGGATAAGAGTTCCATTGGTTAGTAGTTCAAATCTAGCTTCGCCAAATAAGATGAATACTGTTAACAGAAGAAGGGAGGAAGTATTGCTGGACAGACCAAAACAATCATTATTACAAATGCTGTCCATTTGCAGAAAAGTATCAGGTGGATGTGTATCTCACATCAGAATCAGTTGTACTTGGTAATGAACACTGGTGCACAGACTGCTGTTAATAGCTGTGTGACTTTGGGCATGTTAGTAAATGTCTTTAAGCTTAGATTCTTCATCTGTTAAATTTTAATAACAACAGGACCTATCCCATAGTTGTACAAATTCAGGGAGTATTTAGTAAGTACTTCAGTAATTACTACTCTTATTTTAATTGCACGTATTTTTCAATGAATTCTCCCAACAGTCCCATGAAACAGGAAGTAACAGCTCTAATTATTGATGAAGAAAATGAAACTCAGTAGAAGTTCAATAACTTTGCCCAAAGTCGCACAGCTGGTAAGTGGCATATCTGGGATTGGGTTCAAATTCCATGTCCACAGAATTCCAAAGACCCTATTCCTTCCACCATACTATGTTGCCTTAACCATTACATAATTCTTTGTAATAATCTTAAGAGACTAACGAATTACATAGAGTTATTTTCCCCTAAATTAAATGGCATGTTCCCTACCCCCAAGCTTTCATCCTAATAATCTGTCAATACCTGCTACTGTCTGTGAGCCTGCGATCATGGACAAAACGGAATGGTTAAACAGAGAAAAACAGTTCACTGCAGACAAGTGATGTCAGCTGGAGAGTCATTTTGCTTCAATTTTTAATCCCTGCAAATGTGCAATGTTCTGATAAGACAGCGATTGCTATGGAAAGTCAAAGTTTAGAGACCTGAACTCAAAGCCCTGTTTTAGTATCTAAGTCTCAGTTTCATCATTTGTAAAAATGAGAAGACACCTACCTTACATAATTGAGGTGGTGATTACAGGATACATGGAATGTGGAAGTATTGTGCAAAGTGCTAAATAAATATAAGGCAGATCACTGATAATAATCTTAAAAATAAAACATTTTATCAGATTCTTAAACCTTGGTATAAACCTGTTTTAGATCCTGTCCTAAGAGTTGCATTTGAAAAAAGAAAAAGCCTAGACCCTCAAAATTTAAGTCAGGGAAAAGAAAAGCGAGCTCTGCAGTAAAGAAAATGCAAGAAAATGGGAGCTTGAAGCCACCAGAAGATATACGATCTTTCAAAATTCTACCTATGGCTTTGGCAGCGCCTACTTTCCTATATACATAACACAAATACTCAATTATGCAGGGTCAAGAGAGAAAGGTCTTCTCCAGTACTCTCACACAAATTTAACTAAATTACAGCTAATTTTTTAAAAAGTACGAGTTCAGAAGCAATTTATAGTATATATTAAAGAATCCATTTCAACAGGTGAACTTTGTGCATTTGCAAATAAAGACATTAACACCAATAAATTGCTTTGGATACAGTATTATCACTTGCATGCTATATTAATTTACTGCACTAATTAACTTACTGTCTCACACCAAATCAACATGCCTTCTCTGAGATGAACTCATATTAGCATAGACTATATATGATCCATCTTAACTCTTTGATAGGTGTTCTTCATTATACAGAGTTATTTCTAAGAAATTTTTTATAATAACAAAGTTTTTATTATACAAACCATCTTTCCAATATGTGTGAAGCTAGTTTGTTTTATTTTTAGCATTTCTAATTCAAGTGCCATAAGTCCTGGATTTGGAATCTTTCTTCATTGCTTTTATTGTTTACAAATACAAGAAACAAAGACATACTAAACCTGTTCCAAAGATCATAGTGTTATTGTAGAAAAACAGAGATCTCACAGAATTGAACAGTAAGATATACAATAGGCAACGCTCATGGTGTTACTGTCTCGCCAATGCACCACAATGTAGCAGTCTTTCATTGTGAGATATCACTCAAGAGTTCTTTGTCTCATGACCAACAGAATTAAGGAGTATGAATCAAAAGGTAAGGTTGGAGTGAAAGTTTAACAAGTGAAAGAAGAAAGCTTTCTGCCACAGAGAGGAGGGCCCAGAAAAGTGTTGCCATTTTTACAGTAGAATGCAAAAGCTTTTAAAACAAACAAAAAAACAGTGGAGGCTGGGTATCTCATTTGTGTAAGGTGTGAATTTCTGGTAGCTCCACTTCATCCTCCTAGTGTGCATGAGGGCCTTTAATTTGAGTTCCCCTTATTGCACATGCTCCCCTTATTGCACATGTGTTAGGGGATGTAGTTTTCCATTGCAGGAACGTCTGATCAAGTCACCTGTGTAGCCTTTCTTATCTGCGCAGCTGTGGGCATGTCCTAGGCAACCTCCCCCATACAAGCTCCCTTATCTGTGCCTGCAGCTTGAGTTTTAAGGCTGTATTTTTGTTTGTAAGAATTCAACTGAGGACCCACCCAAGCTGCTGGTTGACCAGATTCTTTCTTTCTTTCTCTCTTATTCCTCCTTAAGGGGTGGAGACCCTAACTCCTGTTAGGTAGGTAGGGTGATGATATTCCTCGCTACTTCCTACTAGAGAGGGTCACTGTGTGGGGAACAGTAGCTAGGTTTCCTCCTGGGGCTGGTCTGAGGGTTCTTGGAAGAAAGATATGTCCATGTGTGCTTTTATTTCCATTACCATTTGGAGATTGATACCCTTTAGGTGAGAAGAAACAATTTGGGTTATTAGAGGACATGTATTAAAATGAAACAAGGGGTAGGGGTAAAGACAGCTCAAGGCTGTCAACACACCCAGATAACTGGTGGCTAGAGTTATGCCTGCCAAGGGTGCATGGGCTTGGCTTTGGTTAACTTCTTTGGTTTTATTTTCCCAAAGAAAACTCCAGGTTATGGGCACCCTATTTATTCTCATTACCAGGCAGGATTTGTAAGATAATTGTCCAGAACTAGAATATTGATCCAGATTTTTACATTACTCATCCCTTTTTGTTTCTTCTGAGCTGCAGTCAGAGATTGCTTGTTGGTTACAGGAATAAGCAGAGTTAATCTAAAATGTAGGCAAGAGCCTAAAAAACTACTGAGATAAGAATTTAATGACAAGCATATGACAATTTTTCTCTTTCCAGTCCTCATTTTTGTTTAAAAAAAAAATTCATGATAGAACTGAGCTGTTTGTAAACCTCACTTTAGTTTTATACTTGGCCTGATTATTCGCATAAAGTGCAGCAAGAGTAATTATTTTTACATAGGCCTTTTAAATTGACTTTTTGGAACTCTGTTCCACAAAGAATCTCAGGTAGTACTTTTTAAAGTCAAGCCCAGTCATGGGTTTGTACCCTCAAATACCTATGAGTTGGGTGAATTCCTCTTTTCTTGAGGGCCCAAGAACATGGTGTTCCTGGGCCTATTAGAAAGTGACATTCTTTACTCACCACAGATTAACAATCCATTACAAGGAGTGTGGAGAAAGGTATCAGGCCAGTTTTCCCAAGGGGCTTTTATTGGCTCTGCAGGCTAACCCTGATTCCTTAAAGGGTAGTACATCCTTCCAGTCAAAGCCTTGCTAAAACAACCAGTTTCTCCAATCACATCCTATTGCAATAGAAAATGGATGCTTATTGCACTGAGGCAAACAACTATATTGCTATAAGTCAAGAATACTCATAAAGGGTTTCCTAATTCTGGAAAAGCCAGGCAGAGATAAACAAATATTCTCCAAATGTTGTTCACAGAACTATACTTTACTCAGTTATTAGAAGCTGTAGCTAGCTTAAAAGTTTCCTTGACTTTAAAAACTAAATAAGGATCAGCAATGTTTTAGGCAAAAAATTTAAAACAATTACTTCAGTTTTCTATTAGCTCAGTTTTTCTTTAACTCCTGTTCTGCTTGATATTCATAATCATTTCAGCTTTTCATGAGTCCTGTACATTTTTCTGTTATCAGAAACCTGCTTTTGAGTGCACCTGTTAAAGTCCTACAGCTGATTATAAACCATATTTTGAAGAGAATGACAACAAGACAACAGTTGTTACAGTCAAATATATCATTGATGAAGACGTTTGGTTATTTCTGTGGTTTACAATAGCTTAACATAATAAACTTAATTACAATTGATAGCATATGTTCAGACATTAGAACCTTAGACATCCCATATGATTTCACAACATATATTAATATTATTTACTGAAATAAATCCTGAAGAAGATTACACATCACTTTGGCAATCCCATGTATCTAAACATGTTAAATAATTCTATTTACCTCTCTTCTGGCTGCTTCAGAGGCCCTCTGTAGCATCCAAAAGCTAGGCATCAGGAAACACAATTTTGAAACTGAAGTTTAATTCTGAGAAGCCTGTTAAATATTAGAGGTTTAAAAACTTGATATTATGAAATACAACTCCAGTTACCATAAGTTATTTATTTTGCCAAAATAATGACTCAAAAATTTGAAAAACCAAAATCATTTTATTAGCCTTTACTATTACATGAAAATCCTGCTCAAGTGGGAGAAAGCCAAATTCCACCATTGCATTAGTCTACTATCAATGTCAACTCCAATTTTTAATGAAACCTTACAGACAACTATATCCAATCTTAACCAGTTTGACCATGAGGTGACATTCTTACAAATCTTTTATAAACTTTACAAATTTTGCTAAAGAGCAGATTAGCATCTTTAAAAAAAAAAAACCTTATTGTGCTTTTATTTCAATGCTCAATTTACAAAAATCATATAGTACCCTTTTGAATTTAGTCCGTATGTTCACACACACAGTTTCCTTTGCAAGATTAATTTTTACAATCTCTCCACAACTCGCTTAAGCCTTCAGCTTTATTTTATCTAATTTAAGACAATCCTTCAACCAGAGGCAAAATTTACATTTTCATGCCTTCTTATAATCTTTTACTAAAAACACATTTTACTGTTTTTATACACCCTGCATGTAAATCTATTTTCAGTAGTCTAAATTACATGTTATAATGGTAATTTTTAGCAATTTTTAACTTCAATGTAAAATCTGGTAGGTTGTTTTAATTATGTACTTGGTGCAGATAAATCATGACTCCTTCCAGCTTACTTAGGAGTGTGGTTAATTTCACATGTCCCAGGCCTTACCAAGTTGTAAAGCAGGCAGTTTGCAACCTTGAAATATTTAGCAAGCCTGGTCCCTGACTTACACGATTTAGACTACCTATTTACTTACATTTTGACAACATTTGTATTTCACCAATTATCTTTAAAACTATTTCTATTTCTTAACTATTAAAGTCATATGAACTAAAAGGCATTACAGCTTTTATCTTTCCTTTGAAAATATTTGATTTAAGCACTTATTTTTCTTTAAGCCAGTCAATTAGAGCTCTTTTCACAGTATCATGTACAACACATATATAACTACATAGACAGAAGAAGATCAAGTAGTTATAAGATTTTTCATATGTCAATCTTCTAATTGGATTATTGCCCTGTGGGAAGGGTCCTTTAAGTGCAGGGCTTAAAAAGCATGAAGTTTCTAGGGCCTAATAAACATGTATAGCTGGAGGACAAAACAGATTTTGAAAGGGATCTATCTGCCTCTAATTCCTAGGGTCCTAAGAGGAAAACAGAGGTTTCTCCCAAAATGGAATCCATGGCATATTTTCTGTTTTTACCAAGGAGCCCCAGGCCATCAGAAATTATCTGAGGGCCTTCCATGCATGCACCAAGAGTGGCAAGACAGAGTAGAGAAAAGTAATTTGATCAACTGAGAATTCTTTCTTTTCCAGAAAAACAAGATCCGAGAGGAGAAAAACATAAAGGTCTTTTAAATGTACCTATAACTTGGATATTCACTTTCAATTAAGTTCAGTGTTCTTTAAGAAAATCCATTTAAATCCTTTGTTACTCAACTTTAGGCACACCAAGCAGTTAATATTTTTGGCTTTTAAACTTTACCAAAAGTAACCTCACAAGTGAAACCAACAAGCCTCAATTAGGTTACAAGTGTACAAGGTATTTTCAAAGGGGTGACAACAGCTTTCACAAAATCCAGAAGCTTTAAAGGCAACTTAGAGAAAGAAGGGTTTAAGAAAGGAAGTTGGAAGTTGTTCATGGAAGAGGAAGAGAATTAGCAAATGGTAAAAGTCACACAGCTATTAACTTGAAAATATTCATTCCCCAAGCCAGGATTGAACCTGGGTGCCACTGTAAAACGGCAGAGGCTAAAAAAAGTACTGCTATGTGGTTACAGGTTATGCTCAAGGATGTAAAACAAGATGGAGGCCTGCAGCAAAATTTGTTACTGCCAACTTTCTCAGGCTGTTTTGAAGTGTGGCCTTATGGAGTGCCAGGCCTGCATTCCATTCCAAGGTATCCCTCTTTCTGCCTTTCTCATGTGTTTCCTCTCCTTTCCCTGGGCTTCCTCCTGGTTCCTATTAGAAAAGACTGAGATGGCTACCCTTAGGAGATTTTCTAAGGTGCCATCTGGTCCTATAGCCTGTTTCTGCAGCTTCCTTCTGATGTCAGGGGGCCACCTGAGTAAGCTTGTCTTTCAAGATTAGCTGTCCCTCAATTGAATTAGTAGATAGGTGTGTTTTACCAAAGCTCTCTCAGCCTTTCTAAAAAGGCTGAGAGTTTTCATCTAGCTTTTTATCTGTCACTGATAGCTTAGAGTAGTTAAGAAGTTTGGCTCTGGTCCTCAGTAAGCCCTCTGATATACATGTCTGAAAGTGTTTTCTTTTCCTCTCATCTATGGGATTACTAGGGTTCCAATTAGGGTTTTCAAGGGGCACTGCCTGTCTTCCTATTGGAAATGGGGATTCTGCCTCTTTCTCACCGTCTTTCCCCTTTTGGCTCTCTTTGTTTCTTCACTGGCTATGGGAGACATTCTGTTCATCTCCAGATTTCTGTGCTACCAGTAGGACTGCCTGTTTCTCAGCAGCAGTTAGAATTTAATTTAAGAGTAACATAACATCCTTCCAAAAGAGTTTAAATACTTGGGTTAAATCCTGAAAGGCCTAGATGTATCATTGAAGTTGGGGCCTGCCCAGAGGAAACTTTAGGGTTAAAGGAGATCCAGGCTACACTCAAGGAAAGTGCAAGCTTGAATATGGGTTGTTACTCACCTAGAAAAGAGAAGAGGAAAAGCTGTCCCTCAGTCTCCTTCCCCCTTTCAGAGTGACCCAGCGGGTAGAAAAAGATAGAAATGCATCCCTCTTCTCCTCTTTCTCCACATCTCCTCTGGGTCCTGGCAACTGACACAGGTGCTACCCATGGATGCAAGCATGACCTTCACCAACAGGTATGGAGAAGCAAGTCAGCAGAAATAGTCATGCTCACCTGCTTAAGGCTCTAGCTCTCTGCCCTGCTGGTTTCCTAGACCCACTTGGCCCTTATGGCTCTTGAGATTCTTAGGGCCCCAGGAGAGATTGTGCAGTAGTGGAACTTAGACAAGACCCTTTGATGGAGGGGGTATCTTAACTCTATCCTTACATCCTCTTACTACTGCCTGGGCAAAGTTATAAGTTCCTAGAGAATGGGAAGAATTGACTTCTAACATAACATCCCTTTCTTGCTTAGATGCCAAAGTAGCTGAATACGGAACAGATACCTTAAATAAATGTAAGAATTGAACGGCTGTCTTTCCTCTGATGGGGATAACACTGAGATAAACTCTGTCCTGCCAGGGTAGCTTCCTCCCAGCTGTTGAAAGGGGAATTTTCCTGTTTACAAAAAGGGCATGGGGCCTGGTCAATGAGAGAGGGACATAAATGAGAAAGGAACTGGCAAACTAGAGGTTTTGGGCAAAGGTCCAAAAAGGCTCCCCACAGAGAAAACTCCCACCCTACTACGTGGCACTGTAGGGTTTCAAATGTTAGGTAAATACTCTAACTTCAAATTATTTTTTCAGGCAAAGCTTAGAAAGAGATATTGGAGACTTAATAGGCTGTCTGCATAATATGCTTCCCAGCAGAGGA
Organism: Cebus imitator; assembly: GCF_001604975.1. Classification (NCBI taxonomy): domain Eukaryota; kingdom Metazoa; phylum Chordata; class Mammalia; order Primates; family Cebidae; genus Cebus; species Cebus imitator. The sequence continues at coordinate 998,725 of NW_016107866.1, forward strand.
AACTTAGTTTCATAGAGGCATAGCTCAGATTCACTGGACGATGCTGAGCTCTTACATGGATTTAACAACAACAAAAAAAACCCAAATGGAGAGAAGCGTATTTTCTCTGGGTGAAATATTCCCCTATACAGTGCCACGAATGTCTATTATTGGAAAACAAAAAAGGCCCTTGCTAGATGTCAGTTTAGGCTGAAATCTTGAAGTTACCCCATCTCCAGAAAATCAGAGAAACAATAATTCTTTGAGTTCCATTCCTCGTTACTAAGGTACTTGCTGACTTTACTTAATAGGGATTGTTTCCCACCCACAACATTTCATACAAAGAAGGAATAGGAGACATAGTAGCCATGAAAAGAAAGGAAGAAAAAGCAATTAAAAAGTCTGGAAGTCCTGACAGCAACACCCTGAGGGGCTGTCAGGGCCGGAGTTAGCTTAGGGCCCTTCAAGTAACACCAACTTGTAGTAGCCTCAGCCAGATGCTTTCAGTTGCCATAGGACCTCCTTTCAACCTCATACAATGGCTAGGTTCTCCATGAAAGGAAACTGGGTTGAAACAGAACCAACATTCCCACCACATGTTGCTGATGGGGAGTCAACAAAGGCCTCTCCAGCAAGCCTGTTCCCTGAGTCTTGTAAGACCAGCAGCCATGCTATTCATCTTTAATTGGCTGATAGAGACCCAATGTTTTGTTTAATTTTTAAAAATTGAGGGTAAAAAGCCTCGGAAATGAATGTAAAGAGTTGGAGATTCACTCTTACTCACCCTTCCAACGTTTCCCTTCTCAGAAAATACACCAAAATGTTATAGTCTCACCAATGCACCACAATATAGCAGTCTCATTATGAGGTATCACCCGGAGTTCTTTGTCTCATGACTGAGAAGGAAACAAGGGTGGAGTGAAAGTTTAATAAGTGAAAGAAGAAAGATCTCCACTGCATAAAAGTGGCCCAGAAGAGGATTGCTATTTTTATAGCTGAGTACAAAGGGTTTTATTAGAAAGCAATGAAGGCTGAGCATCTCATTTGCACAACCTGCAAATTTCTGGTAGCTCTACCCCAACCTCCTAGTGCGCATGCTGACCCTTAGCTTGAGTTACTCCATATTGCTTTCTTCTCCTTACTGCACATGTGTTAGGGGATGGAAGTTTTCATTATGGCCATGTCTGGGCAGATCACCTGTATAGCCTTTCTTATCTGTGCAGCTGTGGGCATGTCTTATACAAGCTCCCCTGTGCAAGTCCCATATCTGTGTCTGGAGCTTGAGTTTTTAGGCTATTATTTTATTTGAAAGAATCCAACCAAGAACCCGTCCTAACTGCCTGCCTGATGGGCTTTTTCCTTTCTCCTCTCTCATCGGAAACAAAAAGGGAGTAGGGTTGATCTCTGCTTCTTTTTATCATTGCTCTTCCACTTTAATCCTAGTCTTCTCTTTCTCTCAGTTACTTATCTGAGTCAGAACTCAGTATGGCCAACCTAATTAAATTTCTCTATGACTTTCATCCCAAGTGCCTGTGACAAACTAATTACAAATTCATAGTTAAAATCTGGGGTAGATGAAAGGAAATATGATGGGCTCTGCAAGTTCTAGATGATTTTTTCCCTTGGGAAAGTGATTCTTCCCAGATCCAACAAGTCATAATCAGGAAAAATATGTGGTAAAAATATGACCACTTGGCCTTCCCATTCATCAGAGATTGTAAACAGAGCCAGTTCATTTACATCAGGCATGGAACTCATCTAATTTTAAAAGGCAGAGTAAATATAGAACTTCTCCCTTCATCTCTTAGAAGTCACTTAAAAGCAGCCAGAAAAAAAAAGAAACAAAAATGCATATACATAGTCAACAAAATTAGAGATAAAGTACAAATTAAAAAATAGGTGAGGGTGGCATCATCAAAATGGAAAAGTAAGCACAAGCTTGCTTCACACCACCCCAAAGAAAACCAAAACTAATATCCATACACCAAGATTATACTGGCAATGCCCCTAAACTCAAATCTGAGGATGAGCCAGTTCCCAGAGCTACAGAAAAGTGAAGAAACTCCAAGATGATGGATAATTGTTTCTGCTCAACCTAGGAGAAGCATCACAAGTGCCTGAAGAGAGAAAATTCCCCAAAGGCAGCCATAAACAAATGGGGGTAGTGAGAATAGCATCCTCAGCCCTTAAAGTTATGTTCTGTATTTAAGACAAAGGAGATGCCAAATCAGAGTGGCTGTTTAGCAGCCCTCTGCTGTAGGAAGCATGTTCCATGAGTCCCCTGGGCAGAAGCTTCTAGACAGGCTTCCCACACAGCCTGGGACCTCTTTGGGATCAGTGTCATCTTAGACAAGCAGTCCTCTGAACATTTGCTAAAGTCAAGGCAAACCTTGAAGCATGCTATCTAATGCCCATAAAGAGGCAGTGATCTAGCATGAAATAATTCAACAGCTATGTTCCAAAGAATCTCTGAGTAAACATATCAAAGAAAACTAAAACAAGACAGTGAAAATTGGAACAAATAACTGATCCTCCAATGTAAACACACATACATATATCTACTATAAGAAACAATACCAACAGAACCATGAATTCCCCATATAGACAAAGCAAGAAGCCAGCAACTGACCCTAAAAAGATGGCAATGTATGAGCTCTCTGAAAAGAGCTCAAAGTAGATGTTTTAAGGAAACTCAGAGAGCTCCAAGATAACATAGTCAAGCAATTCAAAACTTTATCTGAGAAATTTAACAAAAATATTAAAATTTTTTAAAAAGAAAATAGATATTTTGGAACTGATAAATACATGTTCTGAAGTAAAAAAAAAATGCACTAGAGGTTCTCAATAGCAGAATGGATCTATTAGATGAAAGAATCATTGAGATTGAATACAGACAATTTGAAAATACACAGTGATAGGAGAAAAGAGAATGAAGAATGCCTACACATAGAATAATCTTACAAGAAAATTACCTCAAAAGAGAGAATCTCAGAACTATTGGGGTTGAAAAAGGAATTGAAAAAGAGCAAGGAGTAGAAAAAATATTCAAAGAAATAATAACAGATAAATTACCAAAACTTGATAAAAAATATAAATATCCACGTGCAGGAAGGTCAGAGATCATCAAACAGATTCAACCCAAATAAGGTGATCAAAAGGCATATAATAATTAAACTATCAAAATCAATAATAAAGAGAGGGTCCTAATAGCAGCAAGATAAAATAGGCAAATAATCACATAAAATTAGTCTGGCAACAAACTTCTCAATGGAAAGCCTTCAGGCCAGGAGAGAGTGACAGGATGTATTCAAAGTGTTAAAAGAAAAAAAAAACATGTCAATTGAGTATGCTGTGCCAAATCTACCTTGATACATGAGAAATAAAGTCTTTCCCACACAAACAAAAGCTGAGAAAATTTAGCACCACTAGACCTGTCTTACCAAAAATTGCTAAAGAGAATTCTTCAATCTAAAAGAAAACACACTAACATGAAAAAAAAATTTTGAATGTATAAATCCCACTGGTAAAAGTGAGTTCACAGAAAAACTCAGAATATTCTAATACTCTATTGTGGTGTGTAATTCATTCATATTTCTAGCATGAAGAATAAAAGACAAATCTATTGAAAACAATAATAGCTACACATTATTAAGAGATAGGCAATATAAAAAGATGTAAATTGAGAAAACAAAAAGTCAAAATGTGGGGTGATAAAGTTAAAATATAGAGTTATTTTTAGTTTTTCCTTTGTTTTTTTTTCTATTCTTTTATTTGTGATCAAAGATAAGTTATCATTAGTTTGAAATAACTTGTTATATCTATAAGATATTTTTCTGTAAGCATTATGGTAATCACAAAGCAAAATCCTATAACAGGTATAATAGATAATACTAGAAATAAAAAGTAATGAATTAAAACATACTATAGGAGAAAAATCACTTAACTACAAAAGAAGACAGTAAGAAAAAAGACAGGAAGAGAGGAGTTTAAAAACAATCAGAAAACAAGAACACAGTTGGTAAAATAGACTACAATTAGAATACTGTTAAACAGGCAAGGAGGATCATGGATACTGATAGAAAGTTGAATACTGCAAGAATATATGGAAATTGTAAATATATATGCACCCAACATGAAACAACTAAGTTTGCTAAGCAAACATTAATAGATCTGAAGGGAGAAATTGACTGCAATATAATAATAGTATGGGACTTCAATTTCAACACCTCACTCTCAGTAATGAACAGATTATCTAAACTGAAATAGGAAAAGAAACAGCTGAATTAGGCTATATACTAGACTAAACAACCCTAACTGACATTTACAGAACATATAACTCAATTACTGCAGAATACACATTCTTTTCATCAGATATAGAACATTTCTCAGAACAGACCATATGTTAAGCCACAAAACAAGTCTCAAAAAAGTTTAACCAATTTGGAAAACATTTTAGAATATCATCCATGATAACTTTCTCAACCTAGCTAGAGAGGCCAATACTCAAATTTAGAAAATACAGAGAACCCCCGTAAAATACTCCATGAGAAGATACAATCATCAGATTCTCTAATATCAAAATGAAAGAAAAAATGTTAAAGGCAGCTAGAGAGAAAGGCCAGGTCACCTACAAAAGGAAGCCTATCAGATTAACAGCAGACATCTCAGCTGAAACCACATGAGCCAGAAGAGATTGAGGGCCAATATTTAACCTACTGAAAAAAAAAAAAAAAAAAAAAACCACCCAAAAAAAAAAAAAAAAAAAAAAAAAAGGAATTCCAACCCACGATTTTATATCTGGCCAAACTAAGCCTTGTAAGTGAAGGAGAAATAAGATCCTTTTCAGATAAGCAAATGCTGAGGAAATTTGTTACCACCAGAACTGCCTTATAGAAGCTCCCAATGGAAGGACTAAATATGGAAAAGAAATACAATTACCAGCCACTACAAAAACACACTGAGGTACACAGGCCAATGACACTATAAAGCAACCACATAAACAAGCAAAATAACCAGCCAACATCACAATGACAGGATCAAATCCACACGTATCGATACTAACCTTAAATGTAAATAGGCTAAGTGTCCCAATTAAGACAGAGAGTGGCAAGCTGAATCAAGAAACAAGACCCATTGGTACACTGTCTTCAAGAGACCCATCTCACTTGCAAAGACACACATAGGCTCAAAATAAAGGGATGGAGGAAGATTTACCAAGCAAATGGAAAGCAAAAAAAAGCAGAGGTTGCAATCCTAGCTTCTGATAAAACAAACTTTAAACCAACAAAGATCATAAAAGACCAAATGGTAAAGGGTTCAATTCAACATAAAGATCTAACTGTCCTAAATATATATGTATCCCACACGGGAGTACCCAGATTCATAAATCAAGTTTTTAGAGACTTTCAAAGAGACTTAAACTCCCACACAATATTAGCAGGAAACTTTAACACTCCAGTGACAATATTAGATAGATCATCAAGGTGGAAAACTAACAAAGATATTCAGGAACTGAACTCAGTACTGAAACAAATGGACCTGATACATATCTACAGAATTCTCCACCCCAAATGACAGAATATACATTCTTCTCATTGCCACATGGCACTTACTCTAAAATAAATGATATAATCAAAAGTAAAACCCTTCTAAGAAAATGCAAAATAACTGAAATCATAACAGTTTCTCAGACCATAGTGCAATCAAATTAGAACTCAAGATTAAGAAATTCACTCAAAACCACACAACTACATAGAAATTTAACAACCTGCTTCTGAATGACTCCAGGGAAAATAATGAAATCAAGACAGAAATCAAGAAGCTCTTTGAAACTAATGAGAAAAAAAAAACATACAAGAATCTCCAGGATGCAGCTAAAGCAGTGTTAAGAGAAAAATTTATAGTACTAAACGTCCACATCAAAAATCTACAAAAATCTCAAGTTAACAACCTAACATCACAACGAAAAGAAATAAAGAACCAACAGCAAACAAACCCCAAAGCTAGCAAAAGATAAGAAATAACCAAGATCAGAGCAGAACTATAATAGCTAGTGACACAAAAAATTCTTCAAAAAATCAACAAATCCAGTTTATTTTTTGAAAAAAAAATGATAAAAATTAATAAAGTAGATAGACCACTAGCTAAACTAATAAAGAAGAAAAGAGGAAAGACTCAAACAAATATAATCAGACATGATAAGAGGAATATCATCACTGAGCCCACAAAAATACAAATAACTATCATAGAATACTGCAAACACCTCTAGTCACATAAACTAGAAAATCTAGATGAAATGGATAAATTCCTGGATACATACAACCTCCCAAGACTGAACCAGGAAGAAACTGAATCCCTGAATAGACCAATAACAAGCTCTGAAATTGAGGCAGTAATAGTTAGTCTATCAACCTAAAAAACCCCAGGACCAGACGGATTTACAGTTGAATTCTACCAGAGGTACAAAGGGGAGCTAGTAGTATTTCCACTAGAACTATTCCAAAAATTTGAAAAGAAGTGACTCCTACATAACTCATCATTCTGATACCAAAACCTGGCAGAGATTAAAATATATATATATATGAAAATATAACAAAGAAAACTTTAGGCCAATATTCCTAATGAACATCAATGCAAAACAAACAAACAAAAAAACTCAATAAAATATTATTGGCAAACTGAATCTAGCAGCATACCTAAAAGTCTATCCACCATAATGAAATTGGCTTCATCCTTGGGTTGAAAGGTTGGTTCTACATAAACAAATCAGTAAATGTAATTTATCACATAAACAGAACAAAAGACAAAAACCATATAATTATCTCAATACAAGAAGAAAAGGCCTTGAATAAAATTCAATATCCCTTCATGTTAAAAACTCTCAATAAACTAGGTATTGAAGGAACATACCACAAAATAATAAGAGCCTGATATGGTTTGCCTGTTTCCTCACCCAAATCTCATGTTGAATTATGATAAGATTATCCCCATGCTGCTGTTCTCCTTATAGTGAGTGAGTTCCCACAAGATCTGATGGTTTTATAAGGGGTGTCTTGTCCCCTTTGCTCTGCACTTCTCCTTCCTGCCATCATGTGAAGAACGACATGTTTGCTTCCCCTTCTGCCATGATTATAAGTTTCCTGAGGCCTCCCTAGCAATGCCAAACCTTGATTCAATTAAAGTTATTTTCTTTATAAGTTACTCAGTCTTGGGTATGTCTTTATTATCATCATGAGAATGGTGCCCATCAATGATAGAGTGGATAAAGAAAATGTGGTACATATAAGCCATGGAATACTATGCAGCCATAAAAAGGAACGAGATCATGTCCTTTGCAGGGACATGAATGGAGCTGGAAGCCATTATTCTCAGCAAACTAATGGAAAAACAGAAAATCAAACACTGCATGTCTTCACCTATAAGTAGGAGCTGGACAATGAGAACATATGGACACACAGGGGAGAGCAACACACACTGGAGCCTGTTGTGGGAGTTGACAGGAGGGAAAGTATAAAGAAGAATAGCAAATCAATGCTGACCTTAATACCAAGGTGATCTGTGCAGCAAGCCATCAAGGTATACAATTATCTATGTAACAAAACTGCATACCCTACACATGTGCCCTGAGACTAAAGGAAAAAAAAAGGTTTTAAAATATCCTCTGTCAGTGAGAATATTTTAAAAAATTGTTTGTGGTTTATTGCTTGTGGTTGATACAACCTCTACTGAAGGCAGTTGTTACGCTCTTCAACTGAACAATCTATATAAATGTAACTATCAAATAAAAGGTACTTGGCTTAAGTAAATTATATATAGTGCATTTTTATTACTGTAATTATATTCCATTGTAGTTATACACACACAAAAAAAACAGGGAGTTCCTTATAAAACATTTTGGAATAATATCCAAGATAGATTATGACATAGAAAAGCAAGTTTCTGAATATTATATACAAAATGCTTCTAGTTATGTACAAAAAAGAGGGGATCAGTGTGCAGATGGGTGAATAAACAAAATATGAAAAAAGAAGAGGACTATATATATGAGTATAAACATGATTTGCTTATATTTGTATAGAATATCTGTGGAAGAAAACGCAAGATGCCCACAGCTTTTTTTAAATTCAGTAAGATTAGCCTGGGAGTGAGATTACAAAGGGAAGGGAGATTTTCCACAACATACTACTTTGTGCCATTTAATGTTTAAATTATATGAATGTATTACACATTTCAAATAATTTAAAATACATATATTTAATAAGAATGTATGATTGAAGTTATAACAGCAAAAATTGGGCAATGTTATGAGATAGTCTATTCCTTTGCCACCAATTACATTTAATTCTTCTTGTCCTCTCCCCTGACAACACATAACAAAAAAAGAGAAATAAGTAAAAAAAGAGAACAGACGGAGCAGTAAGAAAATACTAAAATAGTCAACAATTATACATGCAATATGATACAAGTATTATGCTTTTAGTTAAAATTTGGGTTGTCTTCATTTTGCTCTCTTAACAAAGCATTTAATTTATGCACACATCATCAAACATGTGACTAACATCCACTACTTAAACTGCTCACAAAGTAATCTCTATGGCAATAGTAATACAAAAAAAGTGGAGTGGGAAATGGGTATATTGGAGAAAAAAATTTGCATACTCTTGAAATTATGTGGGTATGAATCTGAACTAGATGTTTCAACATAAGATGTTAGTTATAATCTCCAGGGCATCCAATAAGAAAATAACTAAAAAAAACATTGTAAAAGAAACAATACATTAATTGAAATGGTATACCAGAAAATATCAGTCTAATACCTAAGAAGGCTATAATGATGCAATAGAAGAGGAAAAGAAATAAAATAATAGAAAACACAAAACAATTACAGGAGCAAAGATGGCTGACTAGACATTCAGGAGGAACATCTCCCACTAAGAGATTGAGATATTGGGAAGGCTGGCACCCTTTGAGCAGATCTTTACAGAGAAGGTATTGAGAGTGAACAGAGGGAGTGCACAGACACGGGGCTGAGAAGGAAGAAATCTGAGAACCCTATACAGGGTAGCTAAGCACTGGAACTCATTCCTGACCCCCAGCAACTCTTGGGGAAGGGATAAGTTGAACAGGCAAGGAGTGGTGTGCTTTTATCATGGAGCTCTGGAATTCCAGCAGCATGAGACCCCATGATCCTCATGGATATGAGCTGGCAGTATGTGTTGCTTAGAGAGGTGGCAGGGGCAAGACTCCACCCATTGTGGGGTTGAGAGAGTTTGGTGTGGGAACGTCTGCAATGGAGTACTGCCAGTAATGCCCACCCCAAGGCTCACCATGCTCCTCTAGAAGTCTTCAGCCTTAGGGTGATGGTTGGACCTGGAAAGAGTAGGGAACTCTTGCCCATAGGACAGGAGCAGTCCAATCTCAGCAGCCCCCTGTTCGCTGGCCTCTCCTGGGGCCTCAGCCTGGCTGTGTCTGCTTGCAGAGCAGCCTTGGGTGTCCTACCAGGTGCCTTCTGGGGACCCTCATCATAAATCCTTCACTGTCAGATCACTCCTGACCATTGGAGAGCTCCAACAGACTGAATCCCACCAACATGCACCCACCAGTAGCTTCTTCCCAACATAGCTTCAACCCTACTGCTTTGCTAATATGCACTTGCCCCCATCACTTTTCCAGCACACGTGCATGCATGGGCAAACCTCAACTTTCCTCCCCAAATGGCGCTTGTGCATGAGTGAACCCCATGGCACAACTGCTACTGGTGTGAGTGCTCCCTACCACTACCCCTACTGATGCACAGGTACCCCACCATGCCACCACTGCCAGCACAAATGCACACATGGTCGCTGGCAACCCCTCGCCTGCCATACCACTACTGCCACTGCTACCATCAACAGCACAAGTACAAGCATGAATCCCAGAAATCTTCCTGCTTCCAGGACCCCATCCTTGCTGTGCCACTGTCACCACTGGTGCAAGTGCATGAAGAAATGCCTAGGCCCAACCCCTACCAGTGCCCCACCCCAACCAATGCACATATGCCTTGCCACGCTGCTACTGCAGCTGGCACATGTGAGTAAACACAAATCCTACTGACACTGCTCCAACAAAGCACATTGGCCAGCATCCTCATCCAAGTATTGTGGCGAGTGGACCAGGAACACCTTGGCCACTTCAGAACAGTAGATTCCTAAGCTCAAGGCACCAAAGAACAAAGCCGGTGGGCCAGTATTGGCCCATCAGAGTTAGGGCACACAGCCCAGGAGTGATAAACTGAGCCTTGGTCCCCTAAATTTTTTCAGAAATGAAGCCAGTTGACTGAAACTGTCTTCTACCATAATCAAACCCCAAGGTTGCAAGGAATTTAAAAACAAAAAATCCTAGCCAGGCATAGTGGCTCACATGTGTAGTCTCAGCATTTTGGAAGGCTGAGGCGGGCAGATCATGAAGTCAGGAGATCGAGACCACCCTGGCCAACATGGTGAAACCCTGTCTCTACTTTTGTAAAAATACAAAAAATTAGCTGGGCTTGGTGGTGCGTGTCTGTAATCCCAGCTACTCGGGAGGCTGAGGCAGGAGAATCACTTGAACCAGGGAATCAGAGGTTTCAGTGAGCCGAGATTGCCCTACTGCACTCCAGCCTGGTGACAGAGATAGACTCCGTCAAAAAAAACAAACAAACAAACAAAAAAAAAAAAAACTCATTGAAAGGTCAGAAACTTCAAGGACTGAAATAACATTAGCTCACAGAGGAGAAAGAACAAGCTCAAGAACTCTAGCAACTCAAAAAGCCAGAGTGTCTTCTTACCTCCAAACAACAGCACTAGTTACTCAGCAATGGTTCTTAACAAGGCAGAAATGACAGAAAAACAATTCAGAATCTGAATAGGAAAGATCACAGAGATTCAGGAGAAAGTCAAAACTCAATACAAGTAATTATCTCAGGAATACAATAAAACAATACAGGAGCATAAAGACAAAACGAGCATTTTAAGAAAACCAAACTCATCTGTTGGAGTTGAATAACTCAAGAATTTCATAATACAATTACCAGTATTAACAGAAGAATAGACAACACTGAGGAAACACAATCTCAGAGCTTGAAGACCAGTTCTCCAAAATAACTCAGATAAAAACAAAGAAAAAAGCATAAAAGAATAATCAGACAGGGCACAGTGGCTCACGCCTGTAATCCCAGCACTTTGGGAGACCGAGGCAAGTGGATCACGAGGTCAATAAGTTGCGACCATCCTGGCCAACGTGGTGAAACCCCATCTCTACTAAAAACGCAAAAATTATTTGAGTGTGGTGGTGTGCACCTGTAGTCCCAGCTATTCAGGAGGCTGAGGAAGGAGAATCGCTTAAACCTGGAAGGCAGAGTTTGCAGTGAGCCGAGATTGTGCCACTGCACTCCAGCCGGGCAACAGGGTGAGACTCCGTCACACACAAAAAAACAAAACATTACATCTAAGAAATATGAAATTATGCAAAAAGACCAAATCCATGACTCATTGACATCTCTGAAAGAGAGGTCCAGAAAGCTAGCAATGTAGAAAAGATACGTGAGTACATCATCTGGGAAAAATGTCCTCAGCCTAACTAGAGCAGCTAACATTCGAATCCATGAATGATGGAACTGTAAATTAGTTCAGTCATTCTGGAAAGCAGTATAATGATACCTAAAAGAACTTAAAACAGAATTACTATTTGACCCAGTAATTCCAGTATTTTGTATATAACCAAAGGAATATAAATTGTTTTACCATAAATACACACGCATACATACTTTCTTGCAGCACTATTCACATTAGCAAATACATGGAATCAACCTAAATGTCCATCAGTGGTAGAATGGATAAAGAAAATGAAGTATAAATACACATGAAATACTATGCAGCCATAAGAAATAATGAGATAAAGTCTTTTTCAACATCGTGAATGGAAATGTACATCATTATCCCATGCGAACTAACACAGGAACAGAAAACCAAATACTGAGTGTTGTCACTTATAAGTGAGAGCTAATCACTGAGAACACATGAACACAAAGAAGGGGACAACACACACTGGGGCCTACTTGAGGGTGAAAAATGGGAGGAGGATGAGGAATTTAAAACTACCTATCAGGTTCTGTGTTTATTACCTGGGTGATGAAATAATCTATGCATCGAACCTCCATGATATGCAATTTATATGTACATAACAAATATATACACATACCCTTGAACCTAAAATAAAAATATTAAAAAGAAAACACAAAACAAAACAGCAGATACAAATGTGATCTTATCAGTAGCAATATTAAATTTAAGGCCTCCAGGCAAAAGACAGAGAGAGCCAGAAAGATCTATCAATCATGAATGAGATAAATAAACAAAAATGAAAAAATATGAGCCAATTACACATTTTTAAATAAAATATACACTTTAGATTCAAAAACACTGAAGTTGGGTAAAAATATTGAAAAATATATATATTATGCAAACAGCTACCAACAGAAATAGAGTGACTATACTAATATCAGGCAAAATACACTTTAACACAAAAATGCTTACTAGAATAAAGAAAGACGTTTTAACGACAATAAGTCATGCCAACAGGAAGACATAGCAATTATAAACATTTGAGCCTAATAACAGAACCCCCAAATACATGAAGCAATAACTAATGCAATTGATGAAAGAAATATACAATTTAATGGTAATATTTGGATAATTCAAAATCTGTTTCTCAATAATGGATAGAGCAATTGACAGAAGAGCACAAGGAAATAGAAGACTAGAAGAAAATGTTAAACCAACAAGACCTAATAAACATGTACAGAACATTCACCTACCAACAGCAAAATATATATATTCCTCTCAAGTGCACATGGAACAACCTCCAGATGGACCATATGCTAGGCCATAAAATCAGTCTCAATGCCGCTTCTACCTCCTAATTTATTTTTAATCTATCCAGATTTTCTATTTCTTCATCATTCAGTCTTCTTATTGTATCTGTTTAGAAATTTATCCATTTCTGGGTTTTCCAAATTACTGATACATAATTGTTTTCTAGTAGCCTTTGATAAATCCTTTAAATTTCTGTGGTATCATTGTAATGTCTCCTTTTTTGTCTCTGATTTTATTTATTTGGGTCTTCTCTCCTTTTTCTTAGGTAATCTGGCTGAAGTTTTGTTGATTTTGTTTATCTTTTCAGAAAATGAACTTTTCATTTTGTTGATATTTTGTATTTTTAGTCTCAATTTTACTTATTTCAGTTCTTATCTTCATTATTTGTTCTCTTCTACCAATTTCAGGTTCAATGTGTCCCTGCTTTTCTAGTTTTCAAGATGTGTCATTAGCTTGTTTACTTGAAATCTTTTTACTTTTTTGATGTGGGCATTTATTGCTATAATTTCCCTCACAGTACTGCTTTTGTTGCATGTATTACACAGGTTTTTGTAAGTTGCGCTTTCATTTTCATTTGTTTCAAGAAATGCAGTAAAGAAACTTGCAGGATCAAAAAGCAACAAACAAAAGTCAGGAGCACTTACATATGTCAACAGTAAACAATCTAAGAAAGAATCCAAGATAGTAATCCCATGTATAATAGATACAAGAAAAAAAATACCTAGGAATAAACTTAACCATTGAAGTAAAATATCTCTCAAGTGAAAACCATAAAACATTGATAAAAGAAATTGAAGAGGACACAAATAAATAGAAACATATTCATATTCAAGGATTGGAAGAATCCATATTGTGAAAATATCCCTACTACCCAATATAATCTATAGGTTCAATGCAATTCCTATCAAAATACCAAAGACACTCTTCACAGAAATAGAAAAAAAAAATTTAAACTTATTTGAAACCACAAAAGACTCTTATTAGCCAAATCAATACTAAGCAAAAAGAACAATGCAGGAAGCATTCACATTAACTGATTTCAAATAATATTATCAAGCTATAGTAACTGAAACAGCATAATATTAGCATAAAAGACCAGTGGAAGATAATATAGAACCCAGAAATAAATCTATCCATTTACAGTCAACTCATTTTCAGCAATAGGACCAAGAATACATATTTGAAAAAGAACGGTCTCTTCAACAAATAGTGCTACAAAAATTGGATATACATATGCAAAGCAAAAAAAAACTAGATCCCATTTCATCATACAAAAGTTCTATCAGTGTTCAGTAATGGGTGAATACATTTTTAAAAATCTGATATATTTTTACAAGGCAATACTATTTGGCCTTAGAAAAAAAGAAATTCTATCTTTTTCAACGTGTATCAACCTGGAGGACATTATGCTACACAAAATAAGCCAGACACAGAACGAGAAATGAACATGTTCTTACTCATAGATGGAATCTAAAACAAACTCACAGAAGCAGGGAGTAGAATGATAGTTACCAGAGCTGGAGTAATTGGGAGAACACGATTTGTCAAAGGATACAAAGTTGCAGTTAGGAGGAATAAATGGTAAGTATTTAAGGTGACACATACATCAGTGCAGCATGGGAAGAAAAACAATAAAAAGTAAGGTGAAACATATGTTAATTTGCTTTTTTCAATAATTCCACACCCTGTGTGAGTATACAATATCACTGTGTACTCTACAATTATATACAATTATATTTTGTCAAAAAATTAAAAATTAAATTTAAATTTAAAATTTATGGTCTATATTTGAAATATTTAATGTATAAGGATGCAATTTCGTGACATCAGTAACTAAAAGAAGTTAGTAAAGGCTTGTTAAAAACAGTTTTTGTGTACTATTAAAGTGAAGCTGGTACAAAGTTTAATAAATGTAATTTCTATGGGTAATCTCAAAGAAAATAGCTATAGAATATATACAAAAGGAACAGACAAAGGAATATACATGTTTTATTATAAAATCAGCTAAACACAAAATAAAACTGTAATGTAGAAAATGAAGAAAAATAAGCTATAATACATACTTTAAAAACAGCAGAATTGCAGAAGTTCCTGTTTTTTAGTAATCACTTTAAATACAAATGGATTAACTTGTTGAATCAAAAGAAAGAGATTGGAAGAATAAATAAAAACACATGACCCAATGATATGCTATCTACAAAAGACTCACTTTTGACCCAAAACCAAAATAGGCCAAAAGTGAAAAAATGGCAAATAGTAACCAAAAGAGAGCAGGGTGGCTATATTAATAGCAAAAAGGCTTTAAATCAAAAAGGATTGCAAGAGACAAAAAGGATCTTTTATATTAATAAAAGGTTCAATACAGAAAGAACATATAACAACTATCAACATATCTGTACCTAATAACAGACCATCCAAGTTTATGAAGCAAAAACTGATAGAATTGAAAGCAGAATAGACATTTCCACCATAACAGCTGGCGATTTAAATACAGCATTTTCAATAATGGATAGCCCAACTAGATAAAGCATAGTTAAGGAAACAGATGGCTTAAACAACACAATAAACCAACCAGATCTAACAAACACACACAGAATACTCAACCCAACAACATACATATTCTTCTCAAATGCACATGGAACATTTTTTTAGGGTAGTCCATACATATGTTAGCTCACAAATTAAGTTTCAATCTATTTAAAAAGAGAGAGATAGAAAACGTCTTCTCTAACAACAACAGGATAAAATTAGCAATCAATAACATAAGTAAAACTGGAAAATTCACAAACTTGTGAAAATTAAATAACACATTTCTAAACAACCAAGGAAAACAAAGAGGGAACCACAAAGCAAATTAGAAATACATAAAGTTGAATAAAAAAGAAAACACATCATACCAATAACTTATGGGACACAGTGAAAACAATGCTAAAGGAGAAATTTACAGCTATAAATCTTCACATTAAAAAGGAAGAAAGATCTCAATCCAACAACCTAACTTTACAACTTGAAAAACTAGAAAAAGAAGAACAAACTAAACCAAAGCTGGCAGATAGAAGGAAATAGGGAATATTAGAGAACAAATAAAATATAGAAAAACAGAAAATAAATGAAATTATAAGTTTTTTATTTGAAAGACCAGCAAAATTGACCAACTCTTACCTGGAGGAACTAAAGTAAAAAAGAGAAAAGACTCAAATACCTAAAACAAAAAGTAAGTGGTAAACTATAGATTTAATGCCATCTTTATCAAAATTCCAATGTTGTTCAAAGAAATACAAAAACCCATCCTAAAATTGACATAAAATTCCATGAGACCCCAAATAGACAAAACAATCTTGATTCCATATGAATTTTAGAATTTTTTGTATGTCTGCAAAAGACATCATTAAAGAAGAATAAATCTGAAGGACTAACACTTCCTAATTTCAAAACTTAATACAAAGCTACAGTAATCAAAACAGGATGGTGCCAAAGACAGGTATGTAGACCAATAAAGAGAGTAAAGTGCAAAAAAATAAACTCTTAGACACTAATCATATACAAAGAGAGAGCCAAATCAAGAGCAAACTCCCATTCACAATTGCTACAAAGGAAATAAAATACTTAGGAATACAACTAACAAAGAATGTGAAGGACCTCTTCAAGAAGAACTACAAACCACTGCTCAAGGAAATAAGAGAGGACACAAACAGTTGGAGAAACATTCCATGCTCATGGTTAGGAAGAATCGGTAACATGAAAATGTCCATACTGCCCAAAGTAATTTATAGATTCAGTGCTATCCCCATCAAGCTACCATCAACCTTCTTCACAGGACTGGAAAAAAACCACTTTAAACTTCAAATGGAATGAAAAGAGAGACCACATAGCCAAGACAATCCTAAGCAAAAAGAACAAAGCTGGAGGCATTATGCTACCTGACTTCAAACTATACTACAAGACTACAGTAATCAAAACAGCATGATACTGGTACCAAAACAGAGACATAGACCAATGGAATAGAACAGAGGCCTTGGAAGCAATCTCACAAATCTACAATCATCTGATCTTTGACAAACCTGAAAAAAACAAGCAATGGGGAAAGGATTCCCTGTTTAATAAACGGTGTTGGGAAAATTGGCTAGCCATGTGCAGAAAGCAGAAACTGGACCCCTTCCTGACACCTTACACAAAAATTAACTCCAGATGGATTAAAGATCTAAACATAAGACCTAACACCATAAAAACCCTAGAAGAAAACCTAGACAAAACCATTCAGGAAATAGGTATAGGCAAGGACTTCATGACTAGAACACCAAAAGCAATAGCAACAAAAGCCAAAATAGACAAATGGGGTCTAATTAAACTTAAGAGCTTCTTCACAACAAAAGAAACTATGATTAGAGCAAATTGACAACCAACAAAATGGGAAAAAATTTTCAAAATCTACCCATCTGACAAAAGGCTAACATCCAGAATCTACAAAGAACTGAAACAGACTTACAAGAAGTAAACAAACACACTCAAAAGTGGGCAAAGGATATGAACAGACACTTTTCAAAAGAAGACATATATGAGGCTAGCAAATGTATGAAAAAAATGCTCATCATCATTGGTCATTAGAGAAATGCAATTCAAAACCACATTGAGATACTATCTCACACCAGTTAGAATGGCAATCATTAAAAAATCTGGAGACAAGATGGTAGAGAGGATGTGGAGAAATAGGAACACTTTTACACTGTTGGTGGGAGTGTAAATTAGTTCCACCATTGTGGAAGACAGTGTGGCGATTCCTCAAGGACCCAGAAATAGAAATTCCATTTGACCCAGCAATCCCATTACTGGGTATATACGCAAAGGATTATAAATCATTCTATTATAAAGACATATGCACACATATGCTCATTGGTGGCACTGTTTACAATAGCAAAGACCTGGAACCAGCCCAAATGCCCATTGATGATAGACTGGACAAAGAAAATGTCACACATATACACTCTGGAATACTACACAGCCATAAAAGAAGATGAGTTCGTGTCCTTTGTAGGGACATGGATGAACCTGGAAACCATCATTCTCAGCAAACTGACACAAGAACAGAAAATCAAACACCGCATGTTCTCACTCGTAGGCAGGTGTTGAACAATGAGAACATATGGACACAGGGAAGGGAGCATCACACAATGGGGTCTGTTGAGGGGGACTATGGGTGGGACAACAGGGGGTAGAGAGGGTGGAGAGGAATCATATGGGAGAAATGCCAGATTTAGGTGACAGGGGGATGGAGGCAGTAAACCACCTTGCCATGTATGTACCTATGCAAAAATCCTGCATGATCTGCACATGTACCCCAGAACCTAAAGTACAATAAATTAAATAAATAAACTATTTCATGAATGGACAAATTTTTGAGAAGGGTACCAAGACCATTCAATGGGGAAAAGACAGTCTTTTCAACATATGGTACTGGGAAAATTGAATATTCACATGCAAAAAAAAAAAAGAAATTGAACCCTTACCTAACATCATATACAGGTATTAACTCAAAATGGATCAAAGACTTACATGTAAGAACTAAACCTATAAAACTCGTAGGAGAAAACACAGGGTAAAATATTCATGAGACTGGATTTAGCAATAATTTACTGGATCTTGGATATGACATCAAAGTACAGGCAACTAAAGAAAAAATGGAAAAATTGAGCTTCACGAAAATTAAAAATTTTGTATCTTAGAATACACTACCAAAACAGAGTAAAAAGGCCACTCACAGAATTAAAAAAAAATTTGCAAATTATATAGCTGATACTGGATTACTCTCCTGAATGTATGGAGAACTCCTAAATCTCAACAACAACAAAAAACAACTGCATTAAACAACAGACAAAAAACCTGAATAGCTTGAATAGACATTTTTCTAAAGAAAATGCACAAATATCCAAAAAGTACATGGGAAGATGGTCAATATCAGTAACAGGAAAATGCACATCAAAACTATGAGCCACCACATCCAACCCATGAGGATGGCTACTACCAAAAAAGAAAACAACAGCTAAATAACCCATGTTGGTAAGGATATGAAGAAACCAGAACCCTTGTGCACTACTGCTAAGGATGTAAAATATTAACAGTCTAGCACTGTAGAAAACAGTATGAAAGTTCTGAAAAAAATTAAAAATTCAGTTAACATTTGATCCCACAATTTCACCTCTGGGTATATCTAAAAGTACTGAAAGGAGGATCTTGAAGAGATGCTTGTACCACCATGATCATAGTAGTAGTAGTCACAATAATGATAATGTGCAAGCTACCCATGTCCACTGACATATAAATGAATAAGCAAAATGTAGTATATACATACAATTAAATGTTATTCAAAAATGTTTATAATTATTAGTATTCAAAATAATTCAGAATTATTACTCACAGTATATACATACAATGATAATATTTCCTTAAGAAAGAAAATTCTGGCAAATGCTACAGCATGAATAAAAACTTAAGGACATTATGCTAAGTGAAATAAGCCAGTCATTAAAAGACAAATACAGTATGATTTCATTTATGTGAGGAAGTTAGAGCAGCCAACATCATATAGACAGAAAGTAGAATGCTGATTGCCAGGGGCTGGAGAGAGGGAAGAAAAGGAAGTTACTGTTTAAGAGATAATCAGTTTTACAAGACGAAAAGAGTTATGGAGATGGATAGCAGTGATGATTGCACAACTCTAGAAATGTATTTAATACCACTTAACTGTATATTTTTAAACGGTTAACACAGTACACTTTATGTTACATGTAATTTAGCCCAGTTTTTAAAAATTGGGGAAAATGCCAAAAGAGGGGGGAGTGGGAAATACATCACACATTTCCAGAAAAGATTTGTTCCAGAAAGATTTTTTAAAAAGGCAATTTTGAAGAGATATTGCATCAGACAGTAAAAAACAACAAAAAAAGTATTGAACAGAAAAAGAATGGCTGCTCTAAAGAGTAGAGAAAACCTTTGGCAATATGCTGTAGTAGTGATTTAAACATCAAAAAGACCTGGGTTTGTGCACTGGCTCCCCTGAAGAAATTTGAGCCTCAAATTTCTGAACTGCAAAATGGAAGAAAATAATACTACTACTTATGCTTTGGTTGTAAAGGTTAAACAGAATAATTAAGTTGTAAGCAGTTAATTAGCTGAATTAAGTCAATTGTCTTTCTGAATGCTGAATAAGATAGACGTCAACTTAATAGCACCTATATGGGTTAGAAAGCAAGAACTGTTTGTTTAGCAAATAAACTAGCAATGGCATTACTTTTAGCTTCTGTAGTGATCTTTGAAATAATATTAGCTTATATTTTAATAGCTGATATTTCTTGGGGACTTAATAGCTTTTAATATGTAATTGATCAATTTACCATTTTTTAATCAGGTTACCTGAATATGTCTCAGATTTCTTTTGCTTTCATAGCACCCTAAAATCACGAACTAAAACATATCTGCTATATGTTAAATGTTCACTTTTTTGTGTGTGTTCCAGAATGTAGGATCAATTCAAAGGTATTAGTTTACTCACTTGGGAAAATACAGCAATACCTGATCTGATGGTTACATATTCCATAATAATTACAAATTAACATATCTTGCACAGGAACTATCTTTGCCATTTTTTAAGAAAAAGCTTTCTGCAAACAACACTGAATCAGAATTCATTTGTAAGCTCAGCCCTGGACACACTTACCTCCTGAATTACAGCTAAAACGTTACGTAATTTCCCTTCATTTGTAAGTATTGGGATTGGAAAATCATTGAATTGTGATACCAGCAGTAAAAAGTCGGAAGTCTTTTAAATAGTAGAATGAATAACAGAAATGTTGAAAACTGAGTAGAAGCTAGAGCAATTTTATAGTTTTATGGCTGAATTTGCAGAGGAGATAGTAAAAGTCATATGAGCCTAGCAAAAAAGCCTGGAGTCATTTGCTATCATGTTAATGGAGATCAGACAACTTTAAAGAATTGGCCTCACAGAGGGATGTCTTTTCTCTGGCTAATATTTTCTGCTCTTTCTGGTTAACACTTCAGAACAAGTAGAAAAAAGTATCTTTAAAAAAAATGCTGATGGGCTCTCAAATGACAAGTTGAGTTTATTTATTCACTTAGTTTTGTCTAGGTTAAATAGGAGGCTTGCTTACATGGAATTTGTCCAACTATAATAACAGAGTTTTATGTTATCACTAATAATTATTTTTGCTTTGATTTGAGACATTAGCAGGTACTTACATGCTGTCATACAGCTGCTGTCTAGAATGGATATGCAAAGTAATGATTCTGTCCCAGAAAGAGATAGAACACCTCATGGTCAGTCCTTCTCTTAATAAACAGAACGACGAAAAGAAGGGATGGTGAACCCTGAAATGACCACCCAGACTGCTGACAGCTGTACGGAACTGTCATTTAAAGCTACTGGAGATGCCACAATCATGAAATAAGCACCTTACTTATGCAATAAACATAACATAGCATAGTAGTCTAGAAAAGACTATTTCACATACACAACAACAACAAACTGCTTCCTTGAAAATCCAAAAATAGGCAGCTCAACACTTACCCAGTACTTAACTAATTTGGTCACATAGCACCAACCAAACAGCAGCACTCAGAAACTGATTTCCTAACATGAAATGAATACTGTTTTCTTCCCCCAAGCCTCAACACTAGTGATTAGCCTTATTCCTTGGTCAGATTCTCTGCTTAACACTCAATATTTTGTCCAAGAGTCTATCATTTTTTTCCAAAATAAAAAAAGGAAATATTCTTTGGAAACCAAAATAAAACAGAAAGAAATGTTTGTGATACTTGTCAGCTTTTATAAATCTGCAGTTTTGATCATTTCTTTTTTATTCTAAAGAAATACATGCATTCATACTTAATTTTATAATCATAATTTTAAATTATTTTTCCTTAAAGATAGACCTCAGAATGGACTCAGGCCTCACAAAACCTGGAGAAGCTGGCTATAATTCTATATTACTGAAAATGGCAATTTGACACTGGTTTCCCATGGGTTCAAACACGGTAGGGAATATCTAGATTAGGATGCTATTTTCTCTGTAAGCTCCTCCTTTTAGGACAACTGCATAGAACTGAAGAGATAATATCTACTTAAACTCATTAATCAATTCAACCTTATAGTCCTAGCAAGCCTATCTCAAAAAATTAATTTATAAGCCTTGTTCTTTCAAAAAACTATGTACTTTAAGTACACATCCCTTTTCACCTTGGCCATCAAACTTTCTTGTAAATGTAACTCCAATTACTTTATTGCAAGTGCCTGTTAATTTTAATTTCTTTTATGCTAACTTTCGCATTTTAAATTTGAATTATACCATTTTATTTGTATAATATTATAGCTCATCCACTCATTTTTTTCTTGACATATATAAAATTGAAATCCATAATAAATAAAAAATCCTTCAACCCACAAATATTCTAAGAAAGTAGTCACTACCTAATCAGTTTTTATTTATAAGGCCATATGAGAGCATTACCTTGATAATCACCAAGGATTCATTCATCTACTCATTGTTTTGATAACTACATTTCATGCCTACTATATATCAATTACTAGCAAGTGAAAAGAGCATTGTCCTAGTATTAATCAAGGGATCAGGACCATCTTTAAAGAATATTCTTTTAAAAATCTTTATCACCTGTAGAACACCATGTTGAAATCTGAACATGGCTACTACTCTATAAATATCTGTGGGTTTGCTATAATTTAATATTTCAGCAATGGAAAATAAACTTGGATTTAGAAATCCTGTATCTGAATCCTAGACTTACCAGTTCCTATTTATGTGGCTTTAGAAAAGCCTTGTATATCTGTTCCCATCTAACTAGTTAATGAGATTATTGTGAAACTGAGGCTGAAACATACGAGCAAGCATTGGGCCAGGGGTCACAGATTTGACAGTGCATGGTCCCAGCTTATAAACTAGTGGAAGGACAGAAATGCATCATCATAATTACCATGATGGAGGACTATGCATACTATAGTGTGACCAAGTGTATACATCTACATGTGGAGTCAGAGAGGGTTAAGAGAAGCAGCAGCTCTGAAGTGAGACTTGTGGTAAGAATTCAGCAAATAAAAGAAATGGAAGAGGATTCTTGGCAGAGGAAAACATTCCTGCAAAATATGGTGGCTTAAGGATCTGTGGTGTGTTTGGAAAACTACAAGTAGCTTATCATTTGAGAAAGAATATACAAGGAAAAGGTGAAGTCGAGCACACATTAGAGGAGAAGAAAGGGTAGCTGACAGGAATGAATGGACAGACAAGGAAAGTTCATGAAAGGACCAAAATTGTCTGCTATATAAGAGAATCTGATTTCACCACTTGAGCAGTGGAATATCACGGCAGGATCTGAAGGAAGGGAGGAACACATCTGCTTATTGGAAAGACCATTCTGACATCAATGGAGAGAACAAATTGGAGGTGGCAAGATTAGTATTAGAAAAGGCAATACATTCTCTTCCAGATTTCCTAGTGGGTCTGATGTCCATCTGATGCTCCCTCCACCTGTCAGAATCATGCCACTCTTGTCCCCTAAAACTAACACATGTCAACTATTACCCTGCCAGTGCTGTGCACGTTCAATATACATTCCATCCCACTGCAATTATTAGACTTCAACACAAACGAAATAAGCTTGATATTAAGAAAAGTCCATTGATCTAATAAATTCACATATGAAATAATGGTGTTGATAGCTAATATTTATCATGTCCTAGGTGCCATATACTATAATAAGCAACTCACATGCTCTATCACATCTAATGTACACAGTAACCCCACAATTATAGTGATGATTGTTGTCACTAAAACAAAAACAAAGAAAAAAAAGTTTAGCGACGTTTGTCTAATGCAGTGGTGTCCACTCAGGCAGGAAGGTTGCCTGGGGCCAGGAGTTAGAGTCCAGACTGGGTGACTGAGCAAGATCCTGCCTCTAAATATATATGTATATGTGACATGGAGTCTTGCTCTGTCGCCCAGGCTGGAGTGCAGTGGCCCAATCTTGGCTCACTGCAACCTCCATCTCCCAGGATCAAGCATTTCTCCTGCCTCAGCCTCCTGAGTAGCTGGGATTACAGGTGCCCACCACCACGCCCATCTAATTTTTGTACTTTTAGTAGAGATGGGGTTTCGCCATGTTAGCCAGGATGGTCTGAAACTCCTGACCTCAGGTGATCTGCCCACCTCAGCCTCCGAAAGTGTTGGGATTACAGAAGTGAGCCACTATGCCCAGCCTAAAAATATTTTTAAATAAAAAAATTAAAATTAAAAAAAGTTTAGGGAAGTTTTATAACTTGCTTAAGTTTATATACTGAAAAAAAAAAAAATTGCTGAGGTCAGCCTTAAAGCCAGTAGTATCTGACAAGACTACTCTTGCCCTCCCATACTACACAGAAATGACATAATGGGCATTGCCTCAGGTATTGTAGTATTAAAGATAATGGGACTAATATGTTTTATAACTGGCAAAATCTGAGGTGCCAAGGTAATATACCTTTTCTAAATTTTCCACTTAATTGTGTAATCAGGAAATAAAAAAGCAAAAGTTGTTAATTTGCAATATATATATTTTGTGACGGAGTCTCCCTCTGTCGCCAGGCTGGAGTGCAGTGGCACAATTTAGGCTCACTGCAACCTCCGCCTCACGAGTCCAAACGATTCCCCTGCCTCAGCCTCCCAAGTAGCTGGGACTACAGCCATGTGCCACCACGCCAGCTAATTTTTTGTATTTTAGTAGAGACTGGGTTTTACCATGTTGGCCAGGTTGGTCTCAATCTCCTGACATCGTGATCCACCCTCCTTGGCTTCCCAAAGTACTAGGATTACAGGCATGAGCCACTGCGCCCTGGGGGGGAGTATGTTTATTTCAAAACAAACCACTATGCAGTATAGTGATTGTATTAATATTCCTTGGAGAAATAAAACCAATAGGATATATAGAGATTTGCAAGAGGAGATTTATTATGGGACTTGGCTCACACGATTATGGAATACAAAGAATCCCGTAAGACACCATCTACAGCTAGAGAACAAGGAAAACTAATGGATTTTGATGATGCTCCTCCACATTGCTGAAGGTGTATCTTTTTTACTCAGTCTACTAATTCAAATGCTAGTATCTTCCAGAAACACTCTTGTGCAGACAGCCAGAAATTACATTTAAAGAGCTATCTGGATATCTACTAACCCAGTCAAGTTGACAAATAAAATTAATGATCACAGTAATAAAATCTTTAAAATGTTCCCTCTTTATAGAAATGATCATTGAGTCACACTATCACAAAATGTTCAGCAAAAATGGTACTGTATTAGCCAGCAGAATAAATCAGAGGACATGTGATCCAGATAATTTAAAATTGAGAACACTCAAATATCTAGGTTAAATAAAGTTTTCTTATTATTTCTATCCCACTTGTTCCAAAATTAAAATTTTGAGATGTGTACAAAATTTATGCAACCAGATAAAATCAATCCATGAGAAAAACGTTGAAAGAAAATGGTATTTTTTCTCAGCAAATTTGGATACCTTGCAATCTCTGTTTAATTTAAAAAGAAATTGAGGGTTTTTTTGGTCTTGTTTGTTTGTTTGTTTGTTTTTGAGACAGAGTTCACTCTTGTTGCCCAGGCTTGAGTGCAATGACTTGATCTCAGCTCACTGCAACCTCCATCTCCCAGGTTCAAGTGATTCTCCTGCCTCAGGCTCCCAAGTAGTTGGGATTATACGCACACACTACCACACCCAGCTAATTTTTGTATTTTTAGTAGAGACGGGATTTTGCCATGTTAGTCAGGCTAGTCTCGAAATCCTGACCTCAGGTGTTCCATCTGGCTCAGCCTCCCAAAGTGCTGGGATTACAAGCATGAGCCACTGTGCCTGGCCGAAAATGAGTTTTTAGTATCTAAGAATATACCCAGTGCCAGGTACACTGGCTCATTTCTATAATCCCATCACTTTGGGAAGCTGAGATGGGAGGATTGCTTGAGACCAGGAGTTCAAGACCAGCCTCGTCAGCATAGGGAGAGCCTCAACAAAATATAAACAAAATTAGGTTGCTATGCTGGCACACACCTGTAGTCCCAGCTACATGGGAGGCTGAGATGGGAGGATCATCTGAACCCAAGAATTCAAGGCTGCAGTGAACCAAGATTATACAACTACACTTCAGCCTGAGTGACAGCGCAAGATCCTATCTAAAAAAAAACCAAAACAAAACAAAAACAAAACAAACAAACAAAAAAACAAACACTAAGTATAGTAGGCAGAGGTCAAAATTCAGTGCAATACCTATGATTCCTACCCTGGGTGTATGCACCCTGACTAATCCCCTCCACTTAAGTTAACTATGAATTTGATGGATTTTACTGCCTCAATTAAGTGAACTAATATGATAAATGTGAAGGGATTTTGCAGATATAATTAAATCTCAAATTAGTTGATTTTGAATTCTTCAAAAGAGAGATTATCCTAGATGGGCCTGACCTAATTTAGTAAGCCCTGAAAAGGGACTTTGGCTTTCCAGAAAAAGGAAAAGAGAGAGGAGGGGCAGAGAGAGAGAGAGAGATTTAAAGCATGAGAAATCCTGCTGACTTTTAAGAGGTAAACTATAAGGTTGTGAGAGGCATGTAGCTAGGTCCTGAGGTTCTTCTCTTAGGTTCTGAGAACAGTCCCTCCCAGCAGCCAGCAAGAAAGTGGGGCCCTGGGTCCTACAACAAGTAAGAAAACAAGAATCTCGGTACCAGAGCTGCAAAGGACTGAATTCTGCCAAAAGCTTTGTGAGCTTGGAAGAAAATTAAGGCTTCAGAGGAGGACACAACCTGACCAACACCTTGATCTCAACCCTGTGAGATACTGAGCAGAAAAACCCGGCCACACCATGCCAACTTCTGATCTACGGGCTGGCTGTGAGATAATAAACAAATGTTGTTTTAAGTCAGCATATTTGTGATAAATTGTAATGTAGAAATTTTAAAAACTAATACACTGAAGCAGAGATGTGACCCACTGCATGCTGGATAACATGAAAAACTGGCCTCCGACAACAGTAACCCACAAAACATATAACTAGCTACCCTCAGGGAATCTATAACCAACCATGCACATAAAATGCATATATCTCTAAACAATCTCACATAATTTGAGCTTTTCATATTTTGCATTTTTACCAATGAAATTAAAAGCTAATGCCTCAAGAAAAAGCTTATATGGAAATCAGAGAAGTCAAATGTAAATAACTTCAATGTTCTAACAGCAAAGCTATGTTCTTTCATCATAAATATTACACCTATTTCTTTCTTGACACTACGAATCTCAAGTTTCTAAAGAATTAAGTTTCCAGTTTGAGATTAATATATAGACTAGAATTCAAGTGTGCCTATTCTCTTTCTCCTTTATTACTGAGGCTTTATTTACCCTGGCTTGTCACAGGTCTACAAGGACCTATTTTCTCTGCTTTTCTCATATTGCAATGTCTTGGTAATGGAGATTGGAAAATTGCATGGTTATTGGGTAACACTGCCAGAAAAATTACATCCTATTTAACTTTATCTTCCTGAAGCCCACATCTCTCTATAAGCCATACTTTTTAAATTTAAAATAACAGTAAGAAAACAAAAAAAAAACATACTTTGTTCTAATCTCATTCTTTCTCTCCTTCACCTCCAAATATGCACAGTCTTATTTAAATAGTTTGAGAAGGTAGGCTGAAGACATTAAGGCATTATTTGCCTGTAGTATAAGACTTAGACTTATAGTCTGAATTCCAGGCAAAATAAAAATGTTCTATATCTAAAAATTTAGAAGGTAGTCCTTCAGCTATAAGCAATCCATTTCAGTAACTGAAATACCGAAACTCAGCAGATAGATTACAGATGTGAATTTCTGCTGGGAACACATTTAGCAAAGAACATTTTGAAGCTATTTCATTCATTGAGTAAGATCGATGCTGAGTCCTCTGAAAACCAGGATTGTTAACAGATTTAGATTTCACAGATAATTGGTTAGGAAATACTATTTTTAAATGTCCTAAAACAACAGTAGATTTTAATTGTGATTTTTTTTTCATTAACAGATTCCTATACTTCTATGAAAGAATGATTGGAATCTGTATCTGAGGAACACCTGAAATTATCCTAGCACCACAAAAGTGAAGGAGGTGTCTAACCAATAAATGAATTCTTTAACACACTCCAACAACAGTTGTGTATATGTGCTTATTCACATAAATAGGAAAGTTTACCTATTTTCCCATATAAAACATCATTTTAGCAATGATTTGGTGAAAATAACTAAATGGTATCTAAACAGCAGATCTTAAAACAAGAAAATCAAAAATAGGCTAAAAGTACTGTTTTACTTTATTATGAGAGTATTAACTTTAGAATTCCAAGGAAGAAAGGAAAGAAGGAAGGTAGAAAGAAAAGGAAGGAAGAAGCGAGGGTGGAAGTAATGGGAAAAGTTGTCAGATGAGAAGATCTTGCAGCTCAACTCTTCCCATTCAACAAAGCTTTATTTATTATGAGCCAGGCACTGTGCTTGTCAAAAAAGATGCAAGTTAGCTAAGGACAAAATGCAGTGAGCACAAAAATATATAAATAGATCATTACAAGGAAATATGAAAAGAGCAGTAATACAGGTTTGAGCAAAGAGCTATTAACTCTGCCTGAAAGTTTAAGTTCACTTTACAGGGGAGATGACATCTTAGGTGGAACTCAAAGAGCTAACTAAAACAATGTTTGATAAGGTTTAGTGAAGAGGTCTGGATGTAAACTTAATACCTAAGAGAAATTCCAACTATCTTGATTCTTTTCTTCGTAACATCCCCAGTAACTCCAGAGACACCACCCAAACTCATGCATTATATCTTGATCCTGCTAGTTGTCCCAGATGAATAACACATCCTCCTGGCAAACAACTCTGCGGAAGACACTGTGAGACAAGATAAAAGCTTGCTAACCATGTGAGTCCTTAAGTCTGCTTTGGATTTGAACTTCACATGGCAGCCATAAGATCTGCATTGGTGAACTTGCCTCTGAATAAAACTGACTAGTTTCACTTGCTGATAGAAATTTAATCCGAGTTCTGACTTTATTTTGAGAAGATCAAATTTGTGTGCATCCTCCATGTGGACATACAATTTCTCAATTGTTTCGGCTTGCTTTTCACAAAATAAGCAGACGGCAGAGTCAGGGTGTTCTTCCCAGTCAGACCAGTCATCTTCCTGATGGTCCAGCAATTCCCGATCATCTTCCAACTGAACTTCTTCCCATGATTTTCCAAGTTCCAAATAATTGATGACATAAAATCGATCATATTCTCTGTTCTTAGGATTAATCTTACGAGGCTATTTTTTCCTCATGTGATCTTTAAGTGTATTTTTGTCCTTGAAGGTCTTCTCACAGTACAAGCACTGCAAATTGTCAAGCTTTTTCTGTAATGTACACAAAAATCACTGCAGTTTATAATGTTGTCTGGCAATCCAATGTTGAAGCATATTCACTGGCCATGTGGTTCAAAAAAACAGATCTGTTTCCAAGGAATCCTTCATTGCAAAGCATACAAATGCAATGAAAATTGGTATCATCTTGTTCTTGCTACTGCTGTTCCAGAATTTTTTCAGTCTCTGTTTCTGAAGCTCTTCTCGAAGAATTCTATCCTCTGGTAAAACATCATATAACAAAAAATAATTCTCTTTTCTTCAAATGGAGCAGTGGAATTAATTCTTATCACACTACAAAAATCTGTGATGGGCTGTTCAGTGAACCTCTTCCTCCAATATAAAAGGTACCTTTGGAAATCAGCCACCAATTTGACATCAGCTATGACAATCTTATGCTCAATAATCATGTGCTTCAGAAGTTTCTCTTGTTCAGCCACAGGAAAACGTTCTTCACAAAAAATACAAGGCACAGATGGAGAACCTTCTAAAGTGGTGGTGCCACCTGGACTTTCTGGCAGGGAAAGCAGCTCCAGGATACAATCCGTACTGCCCCCATCACCTACACCCACGACTGTGCTGCAGCTCTCATCACGGTCTTTCTCCAGTTGGGCAGCAGCTCCCTGGGTCTTGGGAGCAACCATTACCTGGAAGAAACTAAACACACTTCACTGCTCCCTGATAGAAAGGTGTGGGATCAACTGGAGTATTATTTTCCAACCTATGAAAATGACACTCCCCTGTGTACACTGTCTGACAGTGAAAGTGACCTGACAGCCCAAGAACAAAATGAAGATGTTCCCATCATCAGTGAAGACATATCTAAACTGTATGCTTTGAAACAAAGCAATATTTTGAACCAGTTGCTACTACAAGAGTGCTTGAAAGACTAGAAGAAGCTACCACAGAAGTTCTACTAAGAACTACATAAAAAATGAAGTAGGAAAATAAGATGAAGATTCTGTATTTTGGCTGTAAAGTTTTATTGTGTGATCATCTTAAATGATCTCATTTCATTAACCTCATAATTATCCATAGAAAGATATGCCAATTACAAAGAAATGAAATTTATAAACCTGATTTTTCAGTCAATAGTTTCTGTCTCCTCCCCAAGGATCTTCATCCATTAAGGTGCAAAATCTGAATATACTTTTTGTACTATATTGGGAGAGCTGTAAATGTAGTGACCAAAAGAAAAGCCACAGAACAAAGAAGAAGTGGTCAAAGATGGGTAAATGGTCAAAAATGGGTAATATGCAAATTGGCCATTATATTAGAACAATCAATAGCTGACTGTATTATCATTACTGCTTTCTGCCTAGGATTGCCAGACTTCCTGGAAATAGACATCAAGCCAGTTAATTTCACTTTTCCCTGCAATGTGTATATCACTAACAGATAAGTATCATTTTTTGAAAACATAACCACAATACCTTTATAACACCTAAAAAAATTAACATTAGCTTAATATTGTCTGCTTTCAGTTTTCCCCACTTGTCTTAAAATGTATGTTTACAATATTATCCGTTTCATTACTGATAAATATTGTGTGTCTCCTGATAAGATGCACTGAGGATGGCAGAAAATCACTTTTGTAGATTTATACCAAAAATGCATAACTTGTATGTAATGAAGAAACAGTCAAACCCAAGTTTGAGGCTGGGCACAATGGCTCATACCTGTAATCCCAGCACTTTTGGAGGCCAGGGTGGGCAGATGGCCTGATGTCAGGAGTTCAGGATCAGCCTGGCCAACATGGCAAAACCCCATCTCTACCAAAAAATGCAAAGATTAGCCAGGCATGGTGGCATGCACCTATACTCTCAGCTACTCAGGAGGCTGAAGCATGAGAATCTCTTGAACCCAGGAGGCAAAAGTTGCAGTGAGCCAAGATCATGCCACTGCACTCCAGCCTGGGCAACAGAGCAAGACTCTGTCTCAAGAAAAGGAAAAAAAATCCAAGTTTGAAGGACATTCTATAAAATAATTGGCCTTTATTCTTCAAAAATCTTAAGATCATAAAAAGCAAAGACAGAAAAACTATTTCATATTAAAGGTGGCTAAAGATAGCATAGCATGATCCTGGATTGGATGCTGAACCAAGGGAAAAAAATGTTTTTCTTTTGCTACAAAAGACATTAACAGGATAATTGCCAAAATTGGAATAAGATCTGTAGTAAATGTTATGGTATTGTTAATTTCCAAATTTTGATAACTGTACGGTGGTTATGTATGAGAATGTCTTTGTTTTCAGGAAATATTCATATACACTGAAGTATTTAGAGGTAAAGGAATATTTTGTTTGCCACTTACTCCCAAGAAACTAACATGGATATATAGAGAATAGTAAAGTAAACATGGCAAGATGTTAACATTTAGGGAATCTAGGTAAAAAGTATATGGAGATTCTTTGTACTATGGCAACTTTTCTGAAGTCTGAAATTATTTCAAAATTAAAAGATTTTTTAAATGTTTTCTTAAAAAAAAAGCCTGCTAACCAATATCACACCAGGCTGGACGCAGTGGCTCACTCCTGTAATCACAGCACTTTGGGAGGCCACGGTGGGTGGATCACGAGGTTAGGAGTTCAAGACCAGCCTGACCAACATGGTGAAACCCGTTTCTACTAAAAATACAAAAAGTTAGCTGGATGTGGTGATGTGTGCCTGTAATCTCAGCTACTCAGGAGGCTGAGGCAGAATTGCTTGAGTCCAGGAGGCAGAAGTTGCAGTGAACCGAGATTGCACCATTGCACTCCAGCCTGGGCGACAGAGTGAGACTTCATCTCAAAAAAAATAAATAAATAACCATGAAAAGGCTTTGACCTTCGTGGGGCAAGTTCACAGAATATTTATTTCACAATAGCTATAACTAAAGAAGGCAATATTAAGAGCGCCAAAACCAAAAAGTGTAAGACCATTAGATAAATTGCCAATCTTGTGAAAATGTGTTTGGTGATGTTTGGTAAGTATCCACACACACAATTTATGCCTGAATGTGTATAAGAGTACAACTTTGACCTTTATGAAAACCATCTCTCATGGCACAGACTATCACACTATTTACCCTTCTTTCTTTCTTCCTAAGAGAAACTACATTTTACCCAGGAAGGCAGAGAATTACGTTTCCCAATATCCCTTGTGAATAGGGATGCCAAGGAGATGTAACTAAAATAAATGAATAGAATCTCTGGAAAATATTTTTTTAATATGCATCTTCATTGATAGGAATCCATTTGCTTTTTATCTCCTCTTTCATCAGGAAAAATGAGAAGCTTGTGGCTTTGTCGCTTGTAGAAGTCTGAAGGCGGTAACTTGCAAGATTCTGGATATGAAAGAATAATAAAAGAACTAAGATAAAAAAAACTCACATCCCCTATTAAATTACATGTGCTTACTCAATACTTCATTGAAAACTGGAAGGCTGAGACAACATGAGAATTTCTGTGCCTTTAAAACCATTGCCACACGCACACAACCCCCCCAACACACACCCCTACCAAGTTAATTTCCTTTTAAAATAAAACACCAACAATCCTGAAAACTAACAATCCAGAATTGTTACAATGTGCATTTTTCAACCTAAAACTATTAGACATTCCATGACAATAAAGTGTGACCCACGTAAGTTCAAATGTCGTATTCACAAAACAAGGAATTGAAAGCAGCTAACAAAACTATGTTCCACAATTAAAAGAAAATATATTCCAACAATTTAAATATGCTAATAACAGAAAAACAAACTTGTAATCTCAGTAGAGAAATTAAAACTATAAAAAGAACAAAAATATTTGAGCTATAAGAACAAAAATATGTATACAATGATAAAATTTAAAAAATAGATGAGCTGAATAGCAGATTAAAGAAGGCAAAAAAAGAATCAGTGTTTTGAATAAAGAAATATATAAATTATCCAATCAAAATGTATGGAGGAAAAAACAAGATGATGAAAAACAACATCTCTAAAACTGTAATTGGATTATGTACAGAAGAATGTCCACTCTCAACACTTCTATTTAACATGGGAAATCGTAACTAACAAAATAAGACAGGAGAAAAAGGCATACAAAGGATTAATACAACTCTCTATTCACAGATAACATACATGATTATATATGTAGAACACTCATTTACATACTGTTTATAGCTGCTTTTATGCTACAATTGTAGGCTTCAGTAGCTGTAACAGAAACCAGTGGCCTGTAAAGTCTAAAGTAGTTACCATTTGGCCCTTTAGAGAAAACAAATTCTTAACTCTGATGTAGGAAAGCATAAGGAATTTACAAATAAGCAATTAGAACTAATAATGAATGAAGCAAGATAGCATGATGCAAGAACTATATACAAAATCAATTTTATTTCTACTTACAAGCAACAACCTGAAAACAAAATCGAAAAATTCCCTTCACAATGAAATAAAACATGTAATTTTGAGTAAATTTAACAGAGGATGTGGAAGACCTGTACACTGAAAATTATAAAAAATTGCTGAAATATACCCAAAAAAGCCTTATACAAATGGGGATATATAACATCTTAATATTATTAACATGTCAGTATTCCCCAAATTGATCTATAAGGTCAATGCAATCTCAAAAAAAACTTCAAGTAGGATTTCTTTTTTAGAAATTTATAACAGGATTTTTAAAAATGTAAACACAAAGGACCTAGAATAGCAAAAAACAATTGTTCAAAGAACAAAATTTTAAGATTTACAATAAATCTATACTAATCAAAACAGTATGATAGCAGTATAAGGAAGATATAAATAATTAATGAAACAGAATAAAGATTCCAGAAATAGAACCAAAATTACATGGCCAACAGATTTTCAACCAAATTGTAAAATAATTCCATGTAGAAAGACAGTTTTTTCAATAAATGATACTGGGATAATTGGATACATCTATGGGGAAAAAAACCTTAACCCTTACCTCAGATAGTAACACACACAAAAAATACAACGTGGATACTAGATCTAAATATAAGAGCTAAACTATAAAACTTCTAGAAGAAAAGGTAAGAAATCTTGTGATCTTAGGTTAAACAAAAATTTCTTAGAGAAGACACAAAAACCACAAAACATAAAAGAGAAAAGGGTATATTTGACTTAATCAAAATTAAAAATATATGCTCTCCAAAGACAATCTCTTGAAAATGAAAAGACAAGTCACAGACTGAAAGAAAATACTTGCAAACTATATATAAGAAAAGAGCTTGTATCCAGAATTCAAAAAAAAAAAAAAAAAAAAAAAAAAAAAAAAAAAAAAAAAAAAAAAAAAAAAAAAAAAAAAAAAAACCTCCTAAATCTCAAAAATAAGACAACCTGATTAAAACTGGGCAAAAGAAGATACACAAAAAGTCAACAAGTACAGATTTTCAACATCATTGGTCATTAGGGCAATACAAATGAAAACTACAAGGAGATATCAGTATGCACATACCAGAATGACTAAAATTTTGAAAACTGTATCATACCAACTGTTGATGAGAATATGGACTGTGTTCATATGCTAGAGCAGTCATAACAGACTACCACAAACTGAGTAGCCTAAACCACAGAAATTTATCGTCTCATAATTTTAGAGACTAGAAGTCTGAGATTAAGATGTTTGCAGTGTTGGTTCTCTCACTCACTAAGTGAGGTAACTCTCTGAGTGAGAGATAATTGGCTTGGTGCCTCTCACCTACTTTACGCTGTATTTTCTCTACATGTGTGTTTATGTGTCAAATTTCCCCTTTTTATATGAACCTCAGTCAAATTGAATTCACGCCCACCCTAATGATTTCATCTTGAATAATGACATCTGTAACAACTCTATTTCCAAAACAGTCACATTCTGGGGGTTGGGTTTCAACATATGACTTTTTAGGAAACACAATACAAGCCATAACATGAAGTAATAAAGGCTCTTATACATTGCTTATGGAAATGAAATTTGTAGAGTTGCATTAGTAATTTCTTATAAAGTTAATTATATGATTGATGTATGACCCAGAAATTGCATTCCTAGTATCATCCCAAGAGATATTAAAACATATGTCCTCACAAACACTTGGATGCAAATGTTTATAGCAACCTTATCGTAACAGCATGAAACTAGGAACAAGCTAAATGTCCAGCAATGGATAATGATAAACGAAATGTGGTAATATCCATACAATAAAAAACTACTGGGCAATTGAAAGGAGTAGACTAATGATGCACACTCACACAACTTAGCTGACTATTTTTAAAGTGCTAACATAAAAACTACATACTTTATGATGCTATGTGAGGTTCTACAAAAGAAAAACTATAGTGACAAAAAGCAGATCAATGGTGCCTGAGACTAGAGGCGGGAATGGAGAGTAACTGCAAAGAGACATAAGAAAACATTGAGGGGTGATAACCGTGTTCTAAATCTTGAACATGGTGGTAGCTGCAGTACTATATGCATTCAGCAAAACTCGTAGAACTTAAAATGAATACATTCTATTGTGTGTAAATTATACTTTGTAACTCTATTCAAAAATAGTACCACAATTTAAAATAATTAAGAATTAAAGATGCTTTCATTTTCCAATAAACATAGCAACACATGCAAGTTATTTTATTCTGACACAAATCTATCATATAGAACACATATCAAGCAATGTGCTGCAGTAGGACAAGAACAGATTTTATTCTATGTTGTAGCAAAATTCAGTCTCCCACTCTATGCTTGATCAGTCTATTCTCTAATCCTCAATTTCCTCATCTGTAATGTGTATGACGCTGTGGTACGGCTTTGTGTGTCTTATAAGTATTAGATACAGAGCACTTGATGTTTTCCCCTGTGTGGTCACATAATTTCCATGGGGTTTTTTAATAAATATCCATACTGAAGTAATATTTTCTAAAGAGAGCATATCAGGTAAAAACACAACTTATGGATGGCTATTCTTTCCACATACTATCAGAATCCTGAATGGTTTTCAGTAATCAGTTAGTTTATCTATCTGGTAATATTAAAAGGATTCCTTTTCATTATAAAAGACATTCTTTCTGGATACTAGAAAGCCTTTAGCTGAGGCGGGAAGATCACCTGAGGTCAGGGGTTTGAGATCAGCCTGGCCAACATGGTGAAACCCCGTCTCTACTAAAAATACAAAAAATTAGCTGGGCATGGTGGCACATGCGTGCAATGCAATCCCAGCTGCTCAGGAGGCTGAGGCAGGAGAATCGCTTGAACCAGGGAATCAGAGGTTACAGTGAGCTGAGATCGTGCCACTGCACTCCAGCCTGGCAATTAGAACTCAGGATTAAGAAACTCTCTCAAAACCACACAACTACATGAAAATTGAACAACCTCCTCCTGAATTACTACTGGGTAAATAATGAAATTAAGGCAGACATAAATAAGTTCTTTGAAACCAATGAGACAAAGACACATGTAACAGAATTTCTGAGACACAGGTAAAGCAGTGTTTAGCGGTAAATTTACAGCACTCAATGCCCCCTGAAGAAAGCAGAAAAGATCTACAATTGATACCCTAACACCACAATTAAGAGAACTAGAGAAGCAAGCACATTTCAAAAGCTAGCCAAAGACCAGAAATAACAAAGAGCAGAACTGAAGGAGATAGAGACACAAAAAAAAAACTTTAAAAAAGAAAATCAGTGAATCCAGGAGCTGCTTTTTATAAAAGATTAACAAAATAGATGGACCATTAGCCAGACTAATAGAGAAGAAAAGAGAGAAGAATCAAATAGACAAAATAAAAAATTGTAAAGGGGATATCACCACTGATCCCACAGGTATACAAACTACCACTATGAAAACCTCTACACAAATAAACTAGAAAATCTAGAAGAAATGGATAAATTCCTGGACACATACACCCTCCCAAGACTAAACTAAGAAGTTGAGTCCCTAAGTAGACTAATAACAAGTTCTGAAGTTGAGGCAGTAATTAAGCCAAAAGAAGCCAGGATCAGATGAATTCACAGCCAAATTCTACCAGAGGTAGAAAGAGGAGCTGGTACCACTCCTTCTGAAACTATTCCAAACATTAGAAAAAGAGAGAATCCTCCCTAACTCATTTTATGAGTTACTGCAGCACTATTCACAATAGCAAAGACTTGGAACCAACCCAAATGTCCATCAGTGATAAACTGGATGAAGAAAATGTGGCACATATACACCATGGAATACTATGCAGCCATAAGAAAGGATGAGTTCATGTTATTTGCAGGGATGTGGATGAAGCTGGAAACCATCATTCTCAGCAGACTAACACAGAAACCAAACACCTCATGTTCTCCCTCAAAAATGGGACTTGAACAGTAAGAACACATGGACACAGGGAGGGGAACATCACACGCCATGGCCTGTTGGGAGGTGGAGCCCTAAGGGAGGGATATCGTTAGGAGAAATACATAATGTAGATGACATGCTGATGGGTGCAGCAAACCACCATGGCACATATATACCTATGTAACAAACCTGCATGTTCTGTACATGTATTCCAGAATATAAAGTATAATAACAAAAAATGACAGCATGGGATGCATATATAACAGAAAAGAGATCTGTAGTCACAATAAAATAGAGCTCCTACAACAGATTCATAGGATTAAGGAGAAAATCCATAGCTTATTAAAGAGTAGCTAGGAAAAGACAGATTATAAAAGAAGATATTGATATGGCCAATGCCATATTATTAAATGCTCAGTTCTTCAGTGCAATATTAACAAAAAACAATTATTTAGTAGCATTTTGGTAAAATGCCAAAAATAGAAAGTGAACATGTAAAATATAAATGGTATGAGAAAATGGACTTTTTCAGAATGTTGGCACAAGGTTGTAAATCCTTTTTTCAGGGCAATTTGGTAGTAGCTTTCAATTTCTTGAAATGCTCATATTGACCCAGAACTCCCATCTTCATAAATCTCACCTACAAAAATACTGGCATAAATATGTACATAAATGTATATATATGTATGTTTGGTGAAATAGCGCTTTCGTTGTGAAAAGCCTGAAGTGACTTAAATGTCCATTAGTAGGGAAATGTATTAAATGTATTGTCAAATTCTTATGAGAGCATAATATGGACCTGGAAACTTTTCTAAGACAACACTGCTGTATGAAAAGTCATAAAGA
Organism: Cebus imitator; assembly: GCF_001604975.1. Lineage (NCBI taxonomy): Eukaryota > Metazoa > Chordata > Mammalia > Primates > Cebidae > Cebus > Cebus imitator. Next base: position 1,037,195 of record NW_016107866.1, read on the forward strand.
AAATACATAGCACAATCTTGTTTATGTAAAACATAACAAAGCCAAAATCTCAACAATATTTAAGGAGCATAGAAAATTGTCTTGAAGGACATGAGCCCAACTCTTTAGAAATGTCCCCTTTGGTAGGAGGAGTGAGGAGTTGTAGGATTAATAACAAGAATAATTGTTTTTACTTTTCTGTAATGTTTTGTAATGACTGTATTCATGTATTGCTGCATAATTAAGTAAAGGAAAAAAATTAAAAATGATTACATCTGCTATAACAACAGCAATATAGATGACTTAGGAATAAAGATACTAGGAAATGTGGAAGACTTTTGGAAAGAGAACTATTAAATTTTATGGAGGTATATAAAAGAAGACCTGAATAAACGGAGAGATGTAACTAGGAAACAAGAGACATGAGAGTCTAGGGTTGGAATTTCTAAGTTTAAAATGCTTGCTCTCCACTTACTAGTTGTATGACCTTGGACATGTTATTTAACATGTTATTTAACCTCTCTAAGTGTTATAGATGTCATTTGCAAAATGTATAAAAATTCATAAAATAATGTTGTTGGCATCGTCATGGCGCTGTGATATTATCTTTGTGCGAGCTGCTTTAAGACAATGCTTGGTTCATCAGAAACAGATAATAGATGTTTCCTCCCATTCCGGTGATTGCACAGCACTCTACCTAGGCTTTTGTTCCTTTTATCTTTTAGTAGCGTATGACAGGACAGAGTTATTCATTTCATTTTGCAGGAGGAGCTTCGACATTTATAAACACTTAACTGACAAAGGAGTATACCGGGAGAGAATATACCTGCAATTGTCAATTAGAAAATCAAATTGTGCCTTTTTTTAGGACAGTTATTAAGCTGAAATATAATTAATATGGTTTGACTCTGTGTCCCCACCCAAATCTTGTCCTGAATTGTAATCCCCAAGGGAGGGACCTGGTGGGAGGTGATTGGATCATGGAAGGGGATTCCCCCATGCTATTCTCATAATAATGAGGGAGTTGAATATTTGATGGTTTAAAAGTCTGTGGCAGTTGCTCCTATGCTCGCTCTCTCTCTCCTGCCACCTTGTGAGAAAGGTACTTGCTTCTCCTTTGCCTTCTGACATGACTATAAGTTTCCTGAGACCTCCCAGTCATGTGGAACTGTGAGTCAATTAAACCTCTTCTGTTGAAAATTACCCAGTCTTAGGTAGTATCCTTACAGCACTGTGAAAATGGACTAATACAGTAATCAACATATAAATTATTATCAGAAAAAGTATTCTCACACTATATAAACTACAATCTAACTTATTCTAAATCAGAGTTAGAGAACATATATTGGCCAATACAACTTTTTTAGAAATTGATAAATATTACCCTTAAAATTTAAAGGGAATATTCTAAGTCAAAAGTTTTAATTTTGGCTGGGCGCGGTGGCTCACACCTATAAATTCTAGTACTTTGGGGGGCCAAGGCAGGCAGATCACAAGGTCAGGAGTTCAAGACCAGCCTGGCCAAGATGATGAAACCCCGTCTCTACTAAAAATACAAAAATTAGCTGGATGTGGTGGCAGACACCTGTAATCCCAGTTACTCAGGAGGCTGAGGCAGAGAATTGTTTGAACTTGGGAGGAAGAAGTTGCGGTGAGTGGAGATCATGCCACCGCACTCCAGCCTGAGTGACAGAGTGAGACTCCATGTCAAAAAGAAAAGAATTTTATTTTTAAATAAGGGATTAATTAGCAAATAACATAGCTAATACCACATCTTTCATTGAATTAATTTTGGAATACATGAAATATGAATAAATAAAAACATTATGCCTTCAAAACTAACTTATAATTCAAGATTTCACCCTAAGTACATTTCTCATTCTGTTTATCTGACAGAGAATAGAGAATGGGGGAGAGGCTAAATATTATTTCATGTCCCTATTATCTAATATTTACTACTTCAACAACATTGTAGCATAATAAGCTAATGTTCTCTTGACTTCAGTTATTGGGTTTGTGGGTTTTTTTATTTTTTATTTTTAGGTTACAAAGATCTTTTAGCTTTATCTTATTGTTTCAGATGTAATCTGTTTTTATTGCTTTTCCCAATTAATTAAGCTAGAATATGATTCCTTGTGACCTCAAATTTTGGAACATATGTCTTAATTTATTGAATTGACTTCTATGGGCTTTAAATTGATATATCATACTTGTATATATTTTGGGAGTACATGTGATATATAGATACATGTATACAATGTGTAGTGATCAAATAAGGTTAATTAAAATATCTGTTGCCTCAAATATTTGTCTTTTCTTCATGTTGAGATCATTTTAAATATTCTCTTCTTACAATTTTGAAATATAAAATAAACTATTGTTACCTATATATTCCCCATTGCCCTATCAAACACTAGAACTTATTCCTTATAATTACATTTTTATACTAATTAACCACCTTCTTTTCACCCCACTCTCCAACCAAGCATTATGAGCAAGGCACCATTCTAGATAGGGGAGATCCATTGGTGGAGATGAGAAGCAAGGCATCTGCTCTAACAAGGGTATTCTAATGACTGGGAAAAAATAACAATAATCACATAGTTAAATGAGCAAAATACTTTTTGAGTATCATATTTGTTTTTGAAGAAAATAAAATAGGAAATTCAGAACGTATCTGACCTGAGAACTGAATTTAAGAGAACTTAAAAGAAGGCAATCTTGTGAAGATCAGAGAAAGAGGATCTAGGGAGGATAAAAGCACTGATGTAATAAAGAGCTTGGAACACTCAAAGAACAGAAAGAAGACCAGTGTGGCATTGTCACAGTGAATAAGAGATAGAATAGAAGATAAAATCAAAGCAACAGTCATGAGCCATTGGAGGACATAGCACAAGTCATGGTTAAAAGTTTATTTCATTCTGATTGCCTTGTAGTAATTCTATTGAAATGCACTAAGACTGGTTGCTGAAAGACCAATAAAAAATTAAGGAAGTGGTGCAGGTAAGAGATGTTGGAACTTGGGCCGGGATGGCAGTAGTGGAGATGATGAAAAATGAAAAGAATCTGCATTTACTTTTGAAGGAGAATTAACAGGATTAATGGATGGTTTGGATGTGGGAATGGCAGAAGACAGAAATTAAGACTGACTCAAATTTTTAGTTCTAGAAAATTCCTGTGTGGTGATGGTGTCAACTAAGAGTGAGAAAACTACAGAGGAGAAGCAAATTTAAAGGAAACAAAGAATTCAGTTTGGGGTATGTTAAGTGTAAAACAACCATTATATAGCTAAGTTCAGAGGTCAAGTAAACAGCTCAAAATATAAACCTGACCCTTAGAGGTCAGGACACTAACTAGAGAGTCATCAACATATAGGTAGCCTGTAAGTTATTCCCCTTAAAGATTGCTTATGTTTTGTTTACCTTATTCTACTTTTCATAATCTTAAAATTTATAGTCAGATTTATCTAAACATTTGCATGTTGATCATACTATTTTTAAAATACTATATTATTTCTGATTGAGAAAAGCAAAAATTATATACCTTGGTATAGCTTCATATTACATTCAGTGAGGTATGGTGAGAACAGAACAGATCAAGAAAGGGAAACTGGAAAGAGAAACTGGAAAGAGTTTTATAGTTTTGTGTACTTACAATTCACAGTTCACTGAGGGAAAACAGCAGGCCACACAAGGCCACTCAGGGGAAGCACCACGGTCAGTCATGAGGCAGAGTGAGACAGGGCAACTGAGGGCAAGTGCCTTTATTGTGGTTTCTGCCAGAATGAAACTGTGAAGCCGGAAAAGCAGATTTAAGATTGGCTGGTGTGAATAATTTCAAAAAGCTGTGAGGACTAGGCGCTGCCCTTGTTGCCTGGTGGTGTTTAGTGCGCCAGAGTTTAGGGGTATGATTGGGGTGTAAACAAAACCAAATGTTCAAGGAAAAAAACTGACTACTCTCTAGACAGGGCCTCAAAACTGGGTCAAGACAGCATTTTAAACCACTATATTATAAACAATTCTCACAATTAGTTAACAAAATTAATGAAAATCCTATTGGAAATTGTTTTATAACTTGAAACAATAATTCAAAATTATTCTTCATCTGGAAACAATCAAGAATAGACAAGAACACTTGTGTAAACAGAAGGAAGGAGAACTTGGTAGAACTATATGTTAAGATGTACTTTAAAGCCTCAACAATTATTCTCACACTAGTACAAGAATGCATGGAAAAGCAAAGAAACAGAATTAATGTCCTAAAAGTGACTCTAATGCGCATAAGAATTTAGTATCTAATACAGAGAACATTTCAAATCTGTGAGGGAAGGGGATATTATCACAAAATGGTTTAAAAACAACCAGCTAAACATTGAAAACAATAAAATTAGATGCATACATGACAATTTACCAAAAAATACTTTCTTAAATTGTTAAGTATAATTATTTAAGTATAAAAAATACAATTTCTAGAAGAAAAATTGATCTCAGGGTGGCTAATACCCTTCTCAGTGTGCGACAGAAAGCAGATATCATCAAATAGATACTTGATGAAAAAATTAAACACATCCGTAAGTCACAAAGAATATGACAAACAGGCAAATGCAAGTGACACACGAGAAAAGAAATATTTTAACTTCTCCGTGACACCAAGTGAACGAAATAGAGAAGAAAACAATCTACAAATAATAAAAACCAGCAATAGATATAAGTCAACAATTCAAGAAAAAAAAGGAGTCAAAACCTTACTAGCAGGATTGGGCATGGCAGTTCACACCTGTAATCACTGTTCTTTGGGAGAACTAAAACAGGAGGATCATTTGAGCCCAGAGATCAAAGCAAGCCTAAGTAACATAGTGAGACCCTGTCTCTACAAAAAAACTTTAAAATTATCTGGACATGGTGGCATGTGCCTGTAGTGCTACCTACTCAGGAGGCTGAGGTGGGAAGATAGCATCAGCACAGGAGTTTAAGGCTGCAGTGAGCTGTGATGGCACCATAGCACTCTAGCTTGGGTAACAGAGTGAGACCTTGTCTCTAAAACAAACAAAAATTCACTAATAACTGAATAAATGAAAATTAAAACAATAAGGTACAATTTTTTCTTAGGAAATTGCTAAAGGTTTATTTAAATGATGTAAAAGAAAAACCTGAGGCATAATAAAATTGTAAAGAGTTTATTTGAATGAGAAGCATTCATGAGTTGCGAAATACCAGGTGGAAAAAAGGTTTAACGTTCCAGTGACAAAATGTCTGATGCAAGTATTTATTGGGAAAATGCAGAAACAAAATACATAAATTTTTTAATTGATTTGCAATTACAAAGTTGCTCCTTTCTAGGTACCTTGTTGGAAAGTCCCTAGTCATATAATCATATGTTAGTGCTGTTAAGGTCCCCTCGCTGACAAACAAAATAGACTTCCCATGGCTAATTGAGGTGCTAAATGTTATACAGAGTCAAGTTGCCTAAGTAAGAGAGTAGTCAAGTATTCTGTGCTAACAGAAAGATGTTGTGAAAATGTAACAGTACCTTCCTTTCTACAATCAAACCAAACCAGTTACTATTGTTGGTGCCAAGATAAACTTCAGTAAGAACTCCACCCTCAACCCACATCTTACCACCCTGACTAACATATGAAATAAACATCTCTTAGAGACTTCTAGTTAGGGGCTTGGAAACCACCAGTCAGGGCTCAACTATTTTGACCAATCAGAACTGAACAAATTTGAATCCTTCATGTGCATAAATGGACCTGACTGAGAACCAGGAGAGAACTTTCCTTGTTTAAACCAGCTTTCTTTCCTTCTTTGGAGAGCATATTTTGATTTGTACTAGTGGCTGTGCTTCCCCAATCTTCAGATTGTTTTTTTGATAGGAAAGAAAGTTTTCTCTTTTTCCTTTGCAGATGTCATACTCTGTTGTTAACAGTTGGCTCCTTATATTTGGCTGGGGTTAATTTTTATTTCTGCCTAACATAAGCATTTATCACAAATGACCCAAGTTAAGTTGTGCTTATATTTGTAGTTATACCTAAAGTAAGATTCAGTTAAGTTTGTAATTTTAGCAAGATTAAGGTTATTTTTAAGGCCTTTGATTTTGTTTGCTCAGAAATTTTTCAAGCCTGGTCTCCATTTTAATTTTATTTCAGTAATGATAATACCTATTGTTTTCAAGGATGCAGGTAAACAGGCATTCTCTCATGTTTCTTATAGAAACACAAAGTGATATGGATTTTCTGCACAGCAATTAGGTAATATGCAATAAAAATTGTAAAGAACATGTCCAATGACCCAACACATTTACATATGTATACATATATACATTTATATATATATATATATATATATATACACACACACACACACATATACCCACATACATACATTAATACATACAAACCTATAGACAATATTCAACCTATGACACTAAAGAAATAGTTAATAACCTAAAAGAACATCAGTAAAAATTGCTTAACAAATTATTTCATTCCATTGAATGAAATAATACTAACTCATTAAAAATTAAATTGTAAAAGGTTATTTTGGAAACTATTCATAGTATGTTTTTAACTGATGACACATTATCAAAAAACATAAAGAGAACAATCCCATTTTATTACCGAAGATATGTAGGAAAATAATTTTTAAAGCAATAATAATTAGTGGCAAGTTTTTTTCAAATTTTCAGTAATAAATATATTCATTTTATAATCTGATTATTTATCTATTTATATTTTAAATTTTATTCAAAACATGCCCTCTATAAATTTCCTATACTTCTTATAAACCCAATTACTTTCAATGTGTTATTCTGTTGTACATATTTTCTTTGCCTACTTGTTCTCAAGTCACCATTTTTAAATACTTTGAGTCAGTGAAAACTGAGGAAAAGATTCATATATTTTGATTACTTGACTTCTCTTTAAAAATTCCTTGTACCAATAATTCAACCTTTAAACTTTCAGGAAATTAGAAATGCTCTCTGAACACAGGGTCTTTTTTTAAAATCTATGGAGGAGTTGACCAGAATTATTTCATTTTGTTTCTTAGGTCAGAGATCTGTCATAAATTTTTGTGATCACATCAGCCATATTTTTTGCAAATTATACAGTTGTCATCTTATTATTGACATCAAAAAACTATAAAAACATAAAATTGGTCATTATATACAATGACCCAGAGTTTAGGTTAAATAGCATAAGTGATAATTTTAACTAGGAAATATAGAGCCCTGAAAGTCTAAGAGAAGTTGGGGCCATCTCACTATGTTACCATACAATTGTTATGTTATTCTGACACCAACTATTCCGAGTTTATTTAAGACCAGAAGTAACTAATCAACACTATAAAGCTCTTTTCATGTATTTTCTGTTTGAACTGAAATACTAGAAGACTACTGAGAAAGCCCAAGAACTCAAGATTTATTACTCAATTTCTCCAACTGGAAAAATGTTAGTAAAAAGCTAAATTTGTATTTGTTTCTTTGAGACTTAACTATAAAGAACCATATTCTGCCACCTCATATCAAGCATAGTAATGTGCTAATTAAATGATATCACTGCAGATAATTTTCTCAAGCTTCTGCCTTTTTCAAACAGCTATAAATCAAGGCTCACAGCCCACTGCAAAAAGCTTTTGACCACAATGAACGATCTAAGTGGAAAGAAAATAGCCAAGCAAGACTGAATATTTTTTTGTCATTTTGTAGCAGTTAGTGCTAAACTACAGTTGATAAATCCTCTCTTAGACCAGAGACTTAAAATTCTGCTAGTTGTTTACTGATCTTATTTTTTTTTAATTTATTTTATTGCATTTTAGGTTTTGGGGTACATGTGAAGAACATGCAAGATTGTTGCATAGGTACACACGTGGCAGTGTGATTTGCTGCCTTCCTCCCCATCACCTACATCTGGCATCTCTCCCCTTGCTATCTCTCCCCAACGCCCCACCCCCCACCGTCCCTCCCCTGTTTCCCCCCAACAGACCCCAGAGTGTAGTGCTCCCCTCCCTGTGTCCATGTGTTCTCATTGTTCAACACCCACCTATGAGTGAGAACATGCGGTGTTTGATTATTTTGCTCATTATTTTTTAAGTTTCTTTGATTATTGCTAGAGTGGTAAGTCATTGGGAAAGTAATATATAGTGTAGTCTGTTAATCCCCTGCATGCACAACTCACAAATACCTTCCTAAATCCATAGGGATAAAGTAAGGCAAATGTTGGATAAGTGTAATTTTTCCCAATTTATAGCCCTCAGCTATCTGAAGCTGAGCTTCATCGATTTTTCTTAATCACTTAGGAAGATGCTCAATAATGGCTTAGCCTCCTTTTTACCTAAATAATATCAATTGTTTTAATTAGCAAACATTGTAAATACTCTTCTATTTATTTACAAGATACTCATTCCCTCTCTGATTCTCACAAATTTGGCATTGATGAGTAACCTGTGCAATGTTTAATGATCTTAGTCACTCATGTAGAACGGGTCTAATACAAACTCTTCTGCATTCTAATGATATTTTTAATTAAACTGATGCTGTTCTAAGAAGTACAGTTATGAATGTTCTGTACCCTAAGTCCTAAACTCACACTGTGAAAGCAGTAACTATTACAGACATTCGATATCTCTTCTTCTTAAAAGAAAAAAAACTTCTGCATTGCAAAGAAAACAATCAGCAGAGTGAAAAGACAACCTACAGAATGGTAGAAAATATGTGCAAACTAAAACAAACAAACAAAAAGGAAAAAAAAGAAAAGAAAATATTTACAAACTATTCATCCAGCAGGGAACTAATGTCTAGAATATAAAGAGAACTCAAACATCCCAACAGCAAAAAAAAAAAAAGTCATTTTAAAATGGGCAAATGATCTGAATAGAATAGACATTTCTCAAAAGAAGACATACATATGGCCAACAGGCATCAGAAAAAAAATGTTCAACACCTCCACATTACTAATCATCAGGGAAATGCAAATCAAAACCATAATAAGTTATCTCACCCCAATTAGGAAGGTTATTATCAAAAAGACAAAAAATAAAAAATGCTGGCAAGGATGTAGAGAAAAGGAAACTCACACACGAGTGGAACATTAGCACAATCACGATGGAGGAGAGCACGGAGATTCCTCAAAAAACTACAGATAGAGCTACTGTGTGATCCAGCAATTTTGCTAAGGTGTATGTATCCAAAGGAAAGGAAATCAGTACATCGAAGAGACATGTGTATGCCCATGTTTATTGCAGTACTATTCACAATAGCCAAAATATGAAATCAACCTAGGTGTCCAATAACAGAAAAACGAATAAAGAAAATGTGGTGTATGTACACAATGAAACATTATTCAGCCATAAAAAGAGTGAAATCCTGTCAACAGGATGAATGGATAGAACTGGAAGACATATGTTAAGTGAAATAAGCCAGGAACAGAAAGTTAAACATCATATGTTCTCATCCATATGTGGAAGCTAAAAATAGTTGATCTCACAGAAGTAAAAAGTAAAACAGAGGATACTGGAAGCTTGGAATGGTAGGGGGAAGCAGGAATAAGGAGATACAAAATTAAAATTAAAAAATATAAAATTAGGGTTATATAGGAGGAATAAGCACTTGTTTTCTATACCACTCTAGAATGACTATAGTTAACAATAATATACAGTTTCAAATAGCTAGAAGGAAGATTTTGAATGTTCACAACACAATAAAATGATAAATGTTTGAGATGAAGTATATGCCAATTATCCTGATCAGATCACTATGCATTTGATATAATATATATATATATACAAACACTGCTATGTACCCCATAGATAGGAATAATTATTATGTCAATTTAAACAAATAAAAAATTTTAAATTATGTGTCTTTGTTTTTCAGGCAATAAGCAATTGCACACTTTAAAAATATTCTACCCTAATGAAATTCATTACGTTTTGCAAAAGCTAGTACAATATAATGGAAATAACTCTACAGATATGGTTTGCATGTTTTGTCTTCTCCAATTTCATGTTGAAATGTGACCTTCAATGTTGGAAGTGGGCCTAGTGGGAAGTCTTTGGGTCATCAGGCTGTATCCCTCGTCAATAGCTTGGTGCTGTCCTAATGATGATCAATGAGTTCTCACTCTATGAGTCCACATGAGAGCTCAATGTTTACTTAAAAAAGCCTGATTCTCCCTCCCTCTGTCTGTTGCTCTCTCTCTCTACCCATGTGATATGCTGACTCCCTCTTCAACTTCTGCCATGATTGTAAGCTTCCTGAGGCCTCACCAGAAACTAAGCAGACACTGGTGCCATGCCTGTAGAGCCTGCAGAACCATGAGACAAATAAATAAACCTCTTATCTTTATAAATTAATCAGTCTCAGGAATTCCTCCAGAACAACACAAATGAACTAACACAACTACCCTGAGCGTTCCAGGACTTACAGTCTATTTGACAATGTATATGTCAGTTAACTTCTTTAGGTCTGAATTTCTGCATTTATAAAATAAGATTATATTTCCTTATTTATTTGCATAATGGCAGTAGAATAGACTAAATGGTATCTGGAGGTACCATTAGACTCTAGAAGCCTTGGCATAGAAGCCCTAAGATTCAAGGCCTAGAGAATAACAACAAGGATTTATACAGCCATTTCTACAGCAGTACCATTTCCTGTTTATCTTATTTGAACCTCACAACCTCCTATGTGATAAATGGGCCTATAATATTATCTACTTCTGCCAGATAAAGAAACTGAGTCTCAAATAGGTCAATGCCTTCACCAAGATCACAGACTTAAGAAACTGAGCCAACAAGACCAACTCCTGAGTCTTCTGACCCCAAGTCTAATGATCTTTCCACTGTAACACATATTTGTTATATAGGTCTCAAATCCAGATTTTTGAAACTGCATTTTCAAATACATTCTGTTAGCTTTCAAGAAAATGCACACTTTTCCAATTTTACTTAGCAGAGTTGAGTATATAAAGCTTAGCATGAAATTAAACAGTGTAGAACTGTGTCTTGAGTTTATAAGAGACATAAATGAGAAATTTTCTCAGCCTTCATATATCTCAAAACTGAAAGATAGTCTTCAAATACAAATGTTTCTAATGCAGAAAATTAAGTCAGGTGCATATCACTGAAGTATGAAATCATGGTTTAAAGATCCTCTTCTCTTGCTACCTTTGCTCTCTACCCTCTGAAAAGTAGCTTCATGGACATGGCAATAATATGGGAATAGCCAAATGACAGACTTCAAACAATTAAGACATTTAGTGATAAAATGACAGACTAACCCACGAAGTAACCAACTGTAACAAATGTATAAGAAAATGGTATAAAATGTAAATAAGAAGGCATCGACATTTTAATATTCAGTTTAAGTTTTACAACAAAGTGCTCTTGTTGCCCATGGTAAAACACAGTGGCATGATCTTGGCTCACTGCAACCTCCTCATCCCAGGTTCAGGCAATTCTCCTGTCTCAGCCTCCCAATTAGCTGGGATTACATGCATGCATCACCATGCACAACTAATTTTTGTATCTTTAGTGGAGATGGAATTTCACCATGTTGGCCAGGCTGATCTTGAACTCCTGACCTCAAGTGATCCACCCACCCCTGCCTCCCAAAGTGCTAAAATTACAGGTGTGAGCCACCTTGCCCAGCTTTCTCTATATGTTTTATAGTATGTACTATTTCTACTACAAAGGTTGGGCTATTATTACCCTCAAATTGCCCTAATTGTGAACACCTGACTTTGGAAACCACTTCAACATCCAAATGGTTGTGCCTTCCTATTTCACAGTTCTTGTTTATCCTCCTGCTACCAGACACATACCCCAGCCCCAAAGGAGGAAGGTTCTACTATTCCAGTTAAAATTTAGGACAATTTTCTTCTAGGAGCATTTAAACTATATAGCACCATTAAGCCAATCAATTATAAGCATAACTAGTTTTTCTACTACATTATTTTGGCCACACTCGATTCTTTTTCTGTCTTAAAAAAGCATTCCTAATTCCAAAACACTATGATAAAAAATCATCGTGAATCATACCTTATTTATAAATTGGGAGAAGGGCCCATTCTTACTTATACAATGCAATAAAATTCCAAGTATTATAATCATATCAATATCTTCCCTAACTACACTGTAACCATCTTCTGGGATATGAGAGGTACAGCTCTACTCTACTAAACTTTCCACAAGTTTATCAAAGTCTTTAATTTACAGCACATGGTCAAGACAATGCCACTAGCCAGTCAAAAAGCAAAATTGTTATACAAATATAATGAAGGTCACAGGAAAACTCATAAATTACAGCTGTCCAAAGCCAATAATTACATCAGGGTGTGTTGAAAGCCAAGCTTTGTAAATATTTCAGAGTATTCTGCTATATATTTTGAGGTCTTGGACTTACTGATTTAGGAGAAAGAGCAAAAAGGCAAAAATGGCACTGAATGTAAGGAGAAGTAGAGAGAGAAAAGATAGAAAAAGGCAAAGAGAGACAGAAAGAGAATGGGACAGACACATAGGGAAAAGTGTGAACTAGAAAGAGGCAAATATAATAGGAGACCCAGAGACAAAGAGAGAAGCAAAAGGAACTCAGAGAGAAAGAGAGAAGCAGAAGGAGACAGACATTAAAATAAAGTCTATATGGTAGGAATAAAAATGACCCTAAAATAGGGAGTTTTTGAGTAACTAAAAGAAAACGACCAATAATCTTTTCTTCTTTGTTTCTGACATCTTAGTTTACACATCAAAGAGAGGAGAATAAGAAGCATAAAATCAAGTAAATCTATTTAAAGTATAAATTCCTGAAAAGTCTTTCTCTGGAAAAACTGTGAAATCAATTAACTTGGCCTCTGTTTCCCCAGTCTTCCAGTTATGTACCCCTTTTTAGAGTCTATGCCTTCTCCTGATCTGATTTTTTTAATTTAAAAAATCTATTTTTAGGAAACATTCTAAATGGCATTCATACTGAAGTATACATGATTAGGGCTAGTGTTCAGAGCAAATCATTAGCAGCAGTGTGTCCAAATAGTTTTTTATCAAAACAGGGACAATTTCAAGAGTGAAAGAGGCATTAGTAATTATGCCCTGACAATGAATGTAAAATAGAATAAATCAAGGGGGAAACAATGTATAATCATCACTGAGAGATATTAGGAAAAAGGGCTCTTCCTCAAGTCTCTAAAACAAGATACGTTATCGCTTTTATGCCATGTGGTAAAATCAGCTCTACATTGGAGTCTCAAGTGGGTCAAATTATAATGCTGAATTATTTTGTCTATTCTTAGGATGTTATGGAACAAAAAGACGTACTGTATATCACTTCAGAGTATAACCCATTCTAATATGTTCTGCCTCCCTGAATACCTAGTCCAATAATTTAGAAGAGTGTTGGCTTGTGCGGAGCTACAAATATCTGCCAATTAATTAGCAGCACAAATGGAAATGCTAGTAATTGTCTGATTTGCATTCATATGTGATTTTAGGTAATCTACAAGATCTCTCCTATTTTTCCCAAATACAGAAAATTCATCCTAGAACTCACAAAATATGTAGTCTTAAAATAAACCAGAGCTATTTTTGGCAAATAGAATTTATGCAGTTATTTATACATATATATATGTGTGTGTATGTATATATATATAATTCACTATATCTTTGAAGGGTAAGTCCACAATCAAACCACAGAATCAGCTTGCCAGAAAATTTATTTTGCTACTAAAAATTGGCCAAAATATATTTGTAAATAAAATTTTACTGTGAACCCAAGTTTTATAAAATATCCATTCCATTCAGAGTCTGTTTTCCTTTTTTTGACATTCAAGTTCAGTTGTACACGTGCAGGTTTGTTATATAGGGAAACTTGTGTCATGGGGATTTTTTATACAGATTATTTCATCACCCAAGTAGTAAGCCTAGTACCCAGTAGTTATTTGTCCTGATCCCCTCCCTCCCACCATCCTTTACCCTCCACTATTTGGTAGGCCCCATATCTGTTGTTCCCCTCTATATATCCATGTCTCCTCATTATTTAGCTTCCAGTTATAAGTGAGAACATGTGGTGTTTAGTTTTCTGTTCCTGCTTTAGTTTGCTAAGGATAATGGCCTCTAGTTCCATTCATGTTTTTGTAAAAAAAAAAAAAAAAAAAAAAAAAATGACCTTGTTCTTTTTTATAGCTGCATTGTATCCCACGGTATATATGTACCACATATCCTTTATTCAGTCTACCATTGATGGGCATTTAGGTTAATTCTATGTCTGTGCTATTGTGAATAGTACTGCAATGGGCATACATGTGTATGTGTCTTTATGATAGAACAATTTACATTTCTTTTGGTACATACCCAGTAATGGGATTGCTAAGTCAAATGGAAGTTCTGCAGTTCTGTTTTTAGGTCTTTGAGGCATCACCATACTATGTTCCAGAACACATTTTTCTAAACTTGTTCCACCCTCATTTCTTTAGCCACCTTCTAACAAGAACCACTCACAAAGATAAGAGGAGGGATAAGATAATGGCTGGGTAAAGTACCTTCTTATTTCTAGTCAGCCATAACTAGTGTTCTTTTAATTTATGGCACATACTGATCTACTCTCTGTAAGTTCCCTACAAGCTATCTCTAGATAAGAGAAAAAAAACCTCGTGGGCATGAATTCAAAATTCACTGAAATATCCTGTTTAATAGGATGCTCCATCTAGTCTTAGTGTAGGTGTGAAAAATCAACACACTTTATATTTAATGAAAACTTAGTGGTGATAAAATAAATAGACATTGATTCCTACTTAAAAATATGTAGGAAATATACTCAATATGGTGACACTATTATAGGATCTGGACATACTAGAATGAACCAGACAACACAGCCCTTGTCCCAGGAGAATTTACATTGCAATGGAAAAGGAGTCAGAAAGAAGCATGGTCAGGACAGCATTATTTATATTATTCTCCTGTGACAAATAAGTAGAGGAGAATTTAAGTCATTTTCAATTGTATTTAAATTAAATGATACAAAGTGTACTTTAATGCAGTACATGTTCAGTTGAGTAAGTGAAGGTCAACAACTGATGTGTTACAGGACTACAGAGCTTAGATTCATGTGCATTAAGAGAGATCTTTTTAGTGCATTACATTTAGAAGAAAACCTAGCCCATTAACATTGAAAACTTGCAGCATATCATGATGCAGTCAAAAAACATAATTCTACAAGGCCCTTCACAAAGCAAAGCAAAGCAAAGCAAAGCAAAGCAATATAAACTGGAGAGCATATATATTCTTGTCAAGCAGTATAAAGACGATAACATGTACTACACACCTATTTCTCACTGAGCAACACTCAGACTACTTACTGCTCTTCACTTTCCCACTGTTTTTATTTCACACCTATCCCAGAGAACCCATGAAGTAGCACTAAGCTAATCTTGCAAGACACCATGTTCTCTAAAGCATGATGTAAGAGAACTTGCATAATGAGTTCTGAGATGTGTCATCACCAGATTGAGTTTTTATTAACCACTTTACTGAGATATGATTGACTATAAAAAGCTGCACATACTTAAGGTATGCAACTTGGTGAGTTTAGAAATAAGTATATACCCACAAAACCATCACTACAATCTAGGCCATGAACATATTCATCATCCCCAAAAGTTTCCTCTAGCCCAATTTCTTTTTTAAATGACAATCTTTATGAAAATAAGATCTGCCTTCTTTTTAAGGTTAAAAATTAGTCATCTGTCATTAATAGAAGCACAAATAAAATTTCACTTTAATTTCAAATGTCAGGGCTACTGCCTAGAGTTGCGCATATTGTCACATAAGACAAAGGTGATGTATGTCACATATGACAAAGGCATGAGTGGGGTTAAACCCCAATCCATGGGTAAGCTCTGCCCGCCAAGTCCTATGTGCTAGTGGGCTGAATCAGCCCACAGGGAAACAAAAGGTGGGTACTTTTTTCTAATTCATCTTCCTAGAGAAGGTTCCTATTAATAAGTTTTCCAAAAACTATTGGTAGGCTAGCAGACCTTGGACAAGTGCTGCTAGCACTACAGCTTATCATAAAACAACTAAAGTCAGCAATATTACACAAAGAAGTTCCCATAGACCAAGTAACATTGCTGTCAAGCATCCTGGGTTAATTTTGGAAATAAAAGTAGAAACTTAAAGAATTATTTTACATAACCAGAAGACTCGAAGAACAACAAAACCAAAAACACTCTTAGAAGTGAAGATATTCTTTGTAAAAGCAGATGATGCTGCTGATCACCTTTGGTAACATGTTTTAGAGGAATTTTCCCCATAGCAGTAATAACTTGACACAGATTCACACATATTCTATCACCAGGTCCCACTTGTGACCAGCAGCACAGGCCTGAGAGAAGTCTTAGAGAATGGTGTCTGGCTAATTGGAATTCAAAAATTAAACCACTTATCGGGATCTCAGCAACACTGTTATCTAACCTCTGATCTAATCTAGCACCTATTCCAGTTAAATATCCCTAAAGATACCCTGCTATTAGTAGCCCCTTGAGGGCCCGGGCTCTTAATGATCTCTCTCTCTCTGCCCCCAGCTCCCAGCACAACACCAGGCATGTAGGACTCAATAAATGTAGTTGAACAAATAAGAGACATTTAGAAAAAGCCATTTAGTGTCCCTTAATAACCATTCAGTAAACTCAATGGTGAAAGTAATTAAAATCCTACTTGCTGTGGAATGTAAGCTCATTTCCTCTTATTAGGATCCCAACTCAATTATATAAATATTTATTGAATATCTATTAAATATATACTGTAGTACCACACACTTCAAACTGTGAGGAATGCAATGATAAATTCATACAATGATGCTGCTTTTAAGGTGATTATTGTTTCATGAAGGTGATGGAGGTACACAGGCACAGTATATCAACTAGCATAGTGTCATTCTCTACTAATAGAAACCCAAGAAACCTATAGACAATGGAATCATTTCAGAGTCGCCTTAGGAATTTCAGCTGAGCTGCCACAGCAGTGAAATGAAGTGATTAGCATTACCTTTGTTATTAACAAGGAGATTTTTGTTGAATATTTTCATCTGAGATTTTTTTTAAGGTCTCAATATTTGGTTGTTCTCCCAGGGAAAACAGAAGTGCTGTCACCCTACCCAAGAAGGGAGTGGTGATCAAGATCAATAAGCATGAAATGTCTTACAAGAGGAATCAAGGGGCTCAGTCTCCTGTCTAATAGAACTGGAAATATATTACATGCTTCCCGCACCTTGATTTCTTTCTTTCTACATTCCAGAGCTACTGCCACCACATGAAGGTTTTTACAATTAATATGCTCAGTTATTAACACTAACATTCTAAAACTCAAAACTATGATCCTTATACAATGTATGCCTTTGTATTCACATTAAAAAATGCTGTAAGTACTCAATTTTTCCTTAGTGCTACTGCATGGTTTAAGAAAAATGGAATAAATTACTTTCAGTAGTACTGGTTTCAGTTTTCTTCTTGTCCAATTTGAATACCAATCTTTTAATGAGAATAGTTTATGTTATGATGCTCTCATATCTCACGACAACCTTCTTTTAATTAGACAGTGGCCTGTGTGATTCATGTTGGCTTTGAAATATAGGTTCTTGCTATTCTGCATTTGGATTATCTAACTCTTTTAAACCATTCCATAAGAATACTGCATAGTCAAACCAAATGAGAGCGTTGGCTAATAATACATTACAGTCAAAAACCAAATCAAACTGTTACTGTATCCAGCCATCATTCATAAAATGTAATAGGCATTTCACAGTCTCATATGCTCATCACAAAGAATGTAATGAAAAAGAAATGTCACATGATTAATCATTTCTCCTGACAAAAAGTTTAATAGGAAAATGAGAATGTTGTATTACCAATGTAAATCAGCTATTATGGCCTTAACACTATATTTTCATGGCAGTCCCACCCTGCTGTGTCCAAGTAGCCTGAATCTTCCTTCTCTGCAGGCACCTGGCTGGTTTTTCTTTCTTTTTTAAAATTAATAAACTTTATTTTTATAGAGCAGTTTTTAGTTCACAAATAAATGGGTAGAATGTAGAAAGAGTTACTACACAGTATATTTCCTGGCCGCATAGCTAGTTTTAAGATAGCTTAAAAGATAATAAAAAGATTTAGAAGAATGAGCAGTGCAACAAACAATTTGTTCTTAATGACACGTTGTTTTGTAAATACACCTTTTACAATTGAAGCAGTGGTGCAAAAACTAACTTTCCAAATACCACAGACAACAATTTCTTCCCTTTAAAATGCACAACTCTTAGGATTATACAAAGTAAGCAAAATAAAATTAAAAGCAATGAGAATAAAAAATGATTCATTATTAAATGAAATGGCTTGACTACAGGATATGCTCTAAATTCAACAGGCAAAAAGAAGTCCTCACTATTTGTAAAAAGAAAGTTTCTTCTTGAAAGAAAGAGATCTGAAGTCTTTGTCAGTTTCAGAACCCAAATCTAATATATCCAATTTGCATCTAATCAGAAATACAATGAAGCAAAAATAGTGTGCAACAATAAAAACCAGTAAAATAGTAGAAAAGATAAAACATTCAACAAGTATGGGCTATATTTATGTAAAAAAATAATATGATTAGAAAATGGGGGGAAACCACTAAAACACAGTCCTAAATTTAGTTCCTTAAATTACTTGAGAATGTAAAAACTAAAAATAACATAATACAATCCAATCTCTTTAGTAGAGGCCTCTAACATAGGAGGCATTAAATTAATACGATAGCAACCTGTTTGAAAATGCATATCAAGAACTGAAAGAATAAAGTGTAATTAATTTAACTTTCATGCCTTCCACAATCTAATTGTGAACATATGCCTAAAAAACATAAAGGCAAAAGACAACTACTATTCCCAAAGACATTCATTCTTGAAGAAATATCCGCCAAGGCAGAAGAAGCAACAGATCTAGCAGAACAATGAGTAGTAATGAACAGCAATGGGTGAAACAACCATAAAAATATTCTCAGAACGTTCCACTTGTTTGTCTCCTTAACCAATCACTTAATCATAGAAAGAAATGACAATAATGCGTATCTTGAACTGAAAAGCAAAAATATTATAAAAAATATAAGTCTATATCTTCAAAGAAGGAAGTAACTTCTTTAATGACATAAAGCTTAACATGTTTTGGGCTCAATTAAATAATGGAAACACTAAAGCCATAGAAACAAAATACCGTAAACTGTAGGCAAAAAAGAGAGCAGAAAGTTCCCAACCAGGGATTTGTGGCAGCTGAGAGCTATGTGCTGTGATGTGTGGCAAGGCTGTGAAATTAGACACAGCTCCTGGAAGGCTGCTGTAAATTATAAACCAGCATATGTGCAAGGGGAAGAAGCAGCCCATTAGTAAACCTTTCAAATATAGATGGGCTCCCAAGAGGTTAGTTTGTACATTATTCACAGAAATAACTTTGACTGCACAAAGATTTGTGGAGCATTTCAATTGCCCTGAGATAATTAAGAATTTGTTCAGTGAACAAAAATGGAAACCTTAAAATCACAGTAGCTGAACAAATTATTTTAAAATGACATCATTTATTTGGTAGCAAAATAAGTTTGGACAAAAATTAAGAGATTCAATCGTGGTCACTTAAACTGTCTAAAGGAATGCAAAACAAAGAAAAGAGGGCCATTGAGCTGTTGCAGTCTACCTTTTTAAAAGGGTAGAAAGACTCCATAATTATAATTCAACATGTACCATTTCTGACTGAAATTCAATGCAATTCTTGGCCTGTAACTTAGAAAACTTCTCATAATAGATTCTCTATAATCATAGTATTGTTACAATCTGTTAAAACATTCAATAAGACAGTTGCACTTAGGTTATAAGCAGCATATAATTTGCATTTCTGCTCTGTGAGAGGATGGCTCACTGGTGAAAATTCTTGTGGTTAAATGTGGCTTTGAATAATTAAATTACTCTTTTTTAAAAGAACTGTGCTGGATGGTATGAAATGAAGAATGGCTTTTAAACCTAGTTTCATTAATGCATCTTGAGTGTATTATTCCTGCGCTTGTGAGACAAATATTTTTCATGTAGCACGGGGAGAATGTATATTCATCATATAATTAAAGGAGACACATCAAACTCAAACAAGCAGAGTATTCTATTATGCAAAAGAAGAGCTATAAATACACGTCATGAAAAGAAGAAATTTAAGGAATGAAGACAAGCATACAACTGAAAAATAAATGGGTTTAGAAAAGTCAGAGAGCAAAAGGTCAGAAGTGAGGTATTCATGTTTACACCTTCCGGCCACTTTCTTAGTTTTCTTTTCCAATCTCTTTGCCACTTTTTAATTTTTCTTCTAGGAGAAGATGTTCATGATAACGAATATACTAATACAATGCCTGACCAATCCCATCCGTATGTCGTGTTTACTAGTTATATTGGAAGGTCACTGTTCCTTCCTCACAGGATTTTTTTTTCCCTAGGCCTTCTACATTTCAGAAATCGTAAGTGGGGAAATTTTCTGGAGTCAGAGTTCAGCTCATTATTCTTTCTCTGACTTCTTTTGGTGCCACAAGTAAATACTTAATCACTCATATAATCAGTGAAAGAATGGAGACTATCATTGGAGCTTGATATCTAAGCCTAAAACTATATCTGCTGCACATTCCTTCATTCTAACAACAAATCATCCATGGTATTGATTTTTTTTAACAGCAACTTAATTACATTTCAAAAACACAAAAGGTCATGTGCTCACTGAAACGTAAGGCTAAAAGTTATATAGTTAGCATAGTAGGTTGCAAGCCCAAGAGGGCCTAACAAATTCATTACAGCTTAAGTTTCGAAGCTTCTTACATAGTTAATAAACTTTGTTCTGTATTCAAACCTAGAAGGAAGGTTGTTAATCATAACCTAGCATTTGTCCGGCATAAGCCAATCCTAATGATGGAAAGACATACTTTTCCCCATCCTTTCAGTTTATCACTCCTAAGTGTTCTGTTCTAAATGGCGGTAATGCTTAGATAATCTCAAGGAAGCCTATATTCATTTCTCACAGCTGCAAACATTGACCCTATTTTTATTCCTCAAAAATGCATTTGTGGGAGTGTGACACTAGCAAGGTGGAAAAAGAGAAGATATCCAACTCACATCCCTCTCACAAATAATGATCTGGCACCCATGCACAAGTGCCTCTGTGGTGTTTTCAGATCCAGGCAGGAGAAGCACCACTGAGGCCCCAGACCAAGGAGAGCCACTTTGAGAAGGCAGACCCACACCCCAGTGGCAGATTTGCTGAACATGATCCCAAACGCAGACTGAAAGCAGCCCCATATCCCTACAGACCCAACTCTAGCCCTCTTTGGTCACGGTCCTAAAACCCATCCATCAAGAAGCAATACCTGTCCATACTCATGGTACCAGCTCTGCCAACCTTAGACTCAACTGAACACACTGAGGCAGCCCCCTTCTAACCCCTCTCCACCATTTTCAGTCCTGCCCACCTAGAGACCTTCCCAGAGACCCAGTGGGAGCCCACTCAGAAACTATGCTTTAGCCACACCCATCTACAAACATAGTAACAGGCCCACTGTCCATAAATTTGACTGTGGAACCAGAGGTAGCCCCACAAACAAGCTCCAATCTTGTTTGACAATGACTGTGGTCCTAGAGGCAGTCATAGCTACCTGGTAAGAGGCAGTCCCATGCACTTGGTGGAAGGTCATTCCATCCACCTCGATGTAGCAGTAAAGACGTCTGGTAACAGCCTCACAGACTAGCAAGCAGTCATGTGACTCTACTCTAGCACCACTTGACTGAAATTGCAGAGTCAGTCATATCAATTCAAAAAGCCTGCAGGAGAAGTTATACACCTGCCAAAAATAATCTGTCACGGCAGAAAGAGGTGTTTTCTCCTTCAAATGTACAGACATCAATACAAAATTAGCATAGCATTAAGAATCAGGCAAATATGACACCGCCAAAGAAAACTAATAAACTATCAGTAACTGATACCAAAGATATGACAAAGAAATCAAAATAATTGTTTTAAGGAAACCCAGTGAGTTACAAGGGAAAATAGAAAACACAAGAAAATTAGGAAAATAATACATGAACAAAATGAGGACGTCAACAAAGAGGTAAAAATCATAATAATCAAACAGAAATTCTGAAGTTCAAGAATAAAATGAATAAAATTTTCAAAATTCAATGAAGAGTTAATAGCACACCTGATCAAGCAAAAGAATCCATGAACTCAAAGACAGGTCATTTGAAAATATCTGATCAGGACAGGCATGGTGGCTCATGCCTGTAATCCCAGAATTTTGAGAGGCCAAGGCAGGTGGATCACTTGAGGCCAGGAGCTCAAGACCAGCCTGGTCAACATGGTAAAACCCCATCTCTATTAAAAATACAAAGAAAATAGCCTAGCTATTTTCTAGGCTATTGGTGATACACACCTGTAATCCCAACTACTTGGGAGGCTGAGGTACAAGAATTGTTTGAACCCGGGAGGCAGAGGTTGCATGAGCCAAGACTGCACCGTGCCACTGCACTCCAGCCTGGGCAACAGAGTGAGACTTTGTTTAAAAAAAAAAAAAATCTGATCATAGGAGAAAAATAATGGAAAAGCATGAAGGAAGCCTACAATATATATGAGACACCATCAAGAGAGATAATTCACATCATGCAAATCTCAAAAGGAAAAGAGAGAGAGAAAAGGGCAAAAAACTTATTTAAAGAAATAATGGCTGGATACTTCCCAAATTTGGGAGGAGAATATAAACATTCAGATCCATGATGCTCAGAATTTCCCCAACAGTATCAATCCAAAGAAGGCAGCAAGAGAAAAGAAATTCTTCCCATAGAAGGAAACTCCTATGAGACTATCAGTGATTTCTCAGCAGAAACTTTGGAGGCCAAGAGAAAGGGATGATATATTCAATGTAGTTTAAAAAAAAAAAAAACTGTTAAACAGGAATACTATAACAAGAAAAGCTGCCCCTCCAAAATTAGGAAGAGATAAAGACTTTCTCAGATAAAGGCTGAGGAAGCAAATCATCACTTAACCTACCTTACAAGAATTGCCACAGGTAGTTACTTGTGTTGAACAGAAGAATGCTAATTGGTAGCATGGAAACATAAGAAAGCATAAAATTTATTGGTAAAGGTTAAGTATGTAGTCAAATTCAGAATGAAGACTTACAGTGGAGATATTGCAGGCTCAGATGCAGACTGATGCAATAAAACTACTATCACAATAAAGTGAGTCATACAAATTTTGGTTTTCCAGTGCATATAAAAGTTATGTTTATACTGTATTGTGTACAACGGCATTATGTCTAAAAAAGGTATATACTTTAATTTTAAAATACTCTATTGCTAAAAATTCTAACAATTTCCATAACTTTCCATAAGTCATAGTCTTTCTGCTGCTAAAGGGTCTTGCCTTGATGTTGATGGCTGCTGATTGATCAGGAAAGTGGTTGCTGAAGGTTGTAATTTCTTAAAATCAAACAATGAAAACTATTGAGTCTTCCTTTCACAAAATATTTCTCTGTAGCATGCAATGTTTGATAATATTTTTGATAACAAATGCTTGATAACATTTTACCCACAGTAAAGCTTCTTTCAAAATCAGAATCAATTTTCTCGAACTATGCTGCTGCTCCATCAATTAAGTTTATGCAATATTCTAGATCATTCTTTGTCATTTCAACAATGTTCACAATAACTTAACCAGGAATAGATTCCATCTCAAAGAACCATTTTGTTCACTCATCCATAAAAAGTAGCTCCTTATCTATTCAAGTTTTACCATGACATTAAAGCAATTCCATCACATCTTCAAGCTGCACTTCTAATTTCCACTCCTTTGCTATTTTAACTATAACTGCAGTTACCTCCTCCACTAAAGTCTTGAACTCCTTAAAGTCATAATGAGGGCTGGAATCACCTTCTTCCAAACTCCTGTTAATGTTGATATTTGACCTCCTCCCATTAATCACAAATGTTCTTAATGGCATCTAGAAAGGCAAATCCTTTCCAGGAGGTTTTCAGTTGACTTAGCCCAGAACTATCAGTGGGATCACCATCTGTGGCAGCTATAGCCATATATATATATACATATATCTTAAATAATAAGATTTAAAAGTTTAATTGACTCCAGGATCCATGGACTGCAGAATGGATGTTTTATTTGCAGTCATGAAAACAATATTAATCTCCTTATACAGCTCCATCAGAGCTCTTAAGTGACCAGCTCATTGTCAATGAGCGGTAATATTGTGAAAGATATTCAGTAAGACATGCCATAAACAGACATGGTATTACCCAGACTTTGTTGCTCCATTTGTAGAGCACCAGCACAGATTTAGCATAATTTTTAAGGGCCCTGAAAGTTTCAGAATGGTGAAAGAGCATTGGTTTCAAGTCACCAGCTGCATTAGCCCTAACAAAAGTCAGTCTATCCTTTTAAAGCTAAGCATTGACTTTTTCTCTTTAGCCATGAAAGTCCTAGATGACATTTTCTTCCAATAAAAGGCTGATTTGTCTACATGGAAAATCTATTGTTTAGTGTAGCCACCTTCATCAATGATCTAAGCTATTAAAAAATTTTCAGGATAGTCTGCTGCAGATTCTACATCAGCACTTGCTGCCTTACCTTGCACTATTATATTTTGTAAATGACTTCTTTTCTTAAGCCTCATGAACCAATTTCTAGCTTCAGTTTTCTTTTGCAGTTTGCTCACCTCTATCAGCCTGCATAGGATTGAAGAGAGCTCGAGCCTTGCTCTGGATTGGGCTTTGACTTAAGAGAATTTAGTGGCTGGACTGATATTCAAGCCAGACCACTCAAACTTTCGCCATATAAGCAATAAAATTGTTTTGCTTTTATAAATTACAGTATTGAGAACAGAAAAAAATACATCTGTGTAACCCTGACCTCTCACCTATATCAAGCCCATATTTCTAATTGCCATTTGGACATGACCACTGTTTCATGTCCTCTAACGCCACATACACTTTCCAAATATGTTGCCTTTCCCTTTTGAATTTACTCCATTTGTAAATTAGGCAACATATGAAAGTGAGTAGCATAATACCTGGTTTATTAGCTAATGCTTCATAAAGATCGGATTTTTTCTCAAATTCTCAATTTCTACTAGTACGCCACAATTCCATTAGTCCCCAAGCTTAATATCTCATCTCTTAGGCCATTTCTCTGCTCCATTGTCTTTATCAAGTCACTGTCTTTTTTGTTACTATTATTGTCTTTTGGTGTTGTTTGAGAGGTTTTCTTTTTGAGATAGGACCTCCCTCTGTCACCCAGGCTGGAATGCAGTGGTGCGATCATGGTTCGCTGCCACCTTAACTTCCAGGGCTCAAGCAATTTTCTTGCTTCAGCCTTTCAAGTAGCTGGGACTATAAGCGTGTGCCACCACACCCAGCTAATTCTGTTTATTTTTTGTGGCGATAGGGTCCCACTATGTTGTCCAGGCTGGTTTTGAACTCCTGGACTTAAGCATCCTCTTGCCTTAGCATCCCAAAATGCTGGGTATATATGTGTGAGCCACCACTCCCAGCTTCAAATCACTATTAACTCATTTCTCTATTACTTCTTTTCCTGTTCTTGGCCAGTTTTCTTCTTATCTGAATTACTTAATTCACATTCTATAATTTACCTCTACCTAAATTTATTAAACTCTCATTTTATTTTCTACCACCTGCAATTTGACTTTTCTCAGTTCTTAGATGAATCCCACTAAAGGCCTATATCTAGCATGCTACTGTTCTTCACAAAACCTACAGCAGATTTAGCAGGCCTGAATTATGTAGAAGTCTGAATATGTATGTTGAGAGGCACTAGTAGTTCTATGCATTTTTCCTGGCATATTTTAAGGTATTTTATGTTTTGCCAAATCCAAAACCCTAGTAAAAATCATTCAAGAAATCAGAAAATTTTAAAAGTCTTACAATTTCTCTGCAAAAAAATTAAGTTTAACAATTAACATCAAAGTATTACTGTTGAAAAGGAATCACTGATATCAAATTGAAAGCAAGATAGAAAATATTGACATACTGGGTTGAAGGTTAAAGTCTACATTTCCAGGACCCAGAATCAGGAGCGAGCAGGAAAAAAGCATTCATAATCTGGTCGGTAAGTGTTGTTACTGGTGCCTTATATAACAAGGTATATTCATGAATATGTTCCTATCTACTGCTAATAGTTAGTCATTGTTCCAGATGAAATAAATTTTAATATGTTTATATGTATACTATATTGCAGGCAAATCCTATGAGTGAAGCTTAAAGAAATAATCAGAAATGGAAGCAAAATAAATCCTTAAATCGGCAATTTTGACAAGGGATTTTCTGTAGGGCTGACAACCTTACGAAGAGACCCAAATTTTATACTGTTCAAACACTACTCAATAACATTGACTGGCATTTTCCAGTGTTTGAATGTTCATTCTAGGCTACTTGTTTTGTAAAATACGCCTAAATTAACATTATCTATTAATTTCACCTTTTGGGAAATCCATAATATAAAAACAATTAATTATTTTAAGATTAACTTAAAGCTTCAGGAATTTCAAAGTATTCCCGAAAATTCCTATTTTTCATTCCTGAATACCAAAGATTAATATGTGTCAGGAATTTGGAAACATCAAGAGGGAGACAAATACAATTTTAAGAAGTTCAAAGGAAGAAAATATAACATAGAAAAAAAAAGAAACCAACATTAGAGATTGGGTATAAACATTAAAATGCAAAGTGTTCTATAGATTCAGAGAAATGAGTTAAATGCAGAAAGAATAGCACATACAACACCACAGCAGTGTAAAGTACAAGCTTGTTTGAAGAGTGGTATGTCTTCTAGTTTAGTATGTGGAATACATGAAATAAACAGAAAACTGTGGTAGATAAGCCTGGGGAAAACGTTGTGGCTACAATTTTAAAGGTGCTGAGTGCTCAAAAGCCAGGAGTACCTATTCAAAACTGGTTCAACAAATAGTTGTTGAATGTTTCCCATTTTCTTCATTAAGTCTTACCCAGTGACTTCTATACCTCCTTCTTTGAACTTCAATTGAATTTAATATTTTTACCAGACAATTTAACAGCTGTGAAGCTGAGGATCTAAGGGAGAAATCTCAGTGCTACTTGATGACAGTCCCCCCTGAGACCAAGAACTCGCTGCATCCTGTCATGTCAAACACCCTTCTTCTCTGTGGAGTTCCTGGGGGAGTCCCATGCACTAAGAAAAACAGAACAGAAATCAAAGTACCATTGTGTTTATAGCTGAGCAAATAATAGAAAGTCCTCATGATAAACAAACCAAAACTAGTATCATGGGCCCTTAAGGCAAGCTCAAAAGTATCCAAAAAGAAAGGAGTGAGAAAGAAATGCAAAGTAGGTCCTAGAGAAAGAAAAGGTAGAAAACAAGAGTGGGATGGTTGGATTTACCCTTAACGACATAGGTCCTACCTAGGTTTACTTACTATAGTGACAAAAACACAAGACAACACATAGCTTAGAGTCACGCATTAATGCATAAAAATTCTGCTCACTAGTAAGCTTTAGATAGTTTTGGGCTCTGACCAATTATGACTCTTCTTCTGTGGGGGCCAGGGAGCATCTAGTAGAAGATAGTGAGAGTATCAGTTGGCAGTTTCCTTAAAACAGGGTTTCTTTACAGCAGCATTTTGAAAGGGTTGGATAATTCTTTGTAGTTGGGTGTTATCTTGTGTATTATAGGATGTTTATCAATATCTCTGGTCTCTATCCACTAGATGTCATCCCCCAAATTGTGTCAACCAAAAATACTTCCAGACATCGCAAATTTGTACCCACTTCAGAACCATTACCTTAAAACAGCCACCTCTTCTTCTCATTCACAGGATTGTTGGTCACATGGAGGGAGGTCAACTGACTTCAGCTGGGTAAACCTTCTTCAAACTAAAGGATCCTGCTGGGCTTATCTATTAGTTGTGGGTTGACCTCAGATTCATCCCAGTATGTTCGTTCTGGTGCCCATGCTGAAATGATGGCAGCTATAGAGCGGAAACTCTTTATATAGCAATGACGATGAAACAAAAGGCACATTTCAACCATCCAATCACATTTCAAGTCTTTGCTTATGCCATTTCTGTTGACACCTCATTGGCCAAAGCAAAGCACAAGACCAACCTCCAAGTTAGAGGTGGTAAAGTACATTTGGCTAGCAGTGGAATAACTTCCAATTACAAAGCAAAGGGCATGGATATAAGGAGAGATGAAGAATTAGCGGTGGTAATCCACACTACCACAGTTGCATCTGCACAGGGAGAAGTCTCTTCACCATGGTGGCCATTCCTTATACTTCTCCTGTTCTTTATGACACTTGTCACATTAGCAATTACAAATTAAGTGTCTACATAAATACATACATTTGCCTTCTTTCATCCCTAGTCTGTACCTCCAAGGCTCACATCTCACTAGATGTTTAATGATTCAAAAGAAAAACAAAGAGACATTTTTGCCAAGGATATTGAACAATGTCGCAGAACAGCTGGCATGATCCTTCAGCCTAACGTAAACCCTGCTTTGTTTCAGAAACCAATCAGTAAACAACTCTCCTTACCAAAAAGACAGAATACAGCCTCTTTAATTGCCATATCTGGGATAATTTAATATCTAGCCTGAAAAACTCAGAGCATGCAGAGATCAGTGTAACACAAACAAGTGAGGCCCACAAACAGAAAAGTTATCCAAGAATATTTGTACCAAGTCATTCGTAGAACCAAACTTCTTTTGGAATCTAGTCAGTGAAGACTCCATGAGTAAAGATTGAGATTTTCCTACAAAGCATAAGGATTATAACGAGAGCAAAATCTTGGCTCAGATCACCACAGGGCTTAAAAGACATAAAACAAAAAGAGAATCCATACACAAGGATAAATATCCTTTTCCACTTTAGAATTTTCTCCCTATCTTTACCGTGAAAAGCTAGCACATTTTACACCAAACCATTCAATATCATTTAGAGTTTGCTGGATATAGGGCCAGGCGCGGTGGCTCACGCCTATAATCCCAGCACTTTGGGAGGCCGAGGAGGGTGGATCACAAGGTCAAGAGATTGAGATCATCCTGGTCAATATGGTGAAACTCCGTCTCTACTAAAAATACAAAAAATTAGCTGGGCATGGTGGTGCATGCCTGTAATGCCAGCTACTCAGGAGGCTGAGGCAGGAGAATTGCTTAAACCCAGGAGGTGGAGGTTGCGGTGAGTCGAGATTGCCCATAGCACTCCAGCCTGGGTAAGGAGCAAAACTCCACCTCAAAAAAAAAAAAAAAAGAGTTTGCTGGATATAATGCCCCTTAAGTTTACCTATGGAGCCAACTGTACTTGGGTTCTCTTCCCATACAGTAGATCCAGTTATTCTATATCCATTGCTTTGTGTCTTAAAGAGGGCTAAAGACCTCATGCAGGTTTTGTTCAAGGTGAATATCTGGAGTAGTCAAACCATGTCTGACTATTTTGGTCAACGTCATTGTGGTGATTGCAGTATGGCTAATCTATACATTACAGTATTCAACATCTTTCCCACAGGAACCTCTTGGTCCATTCACTAAAATTATCCAGCCCTTTTTCTGATATATGAACCAAAGAGGTATCTGTCTACAAATTACAGTTACCAAGATGCCTTCAGGTAGTGTGGTTTTCACTACAATTGCTGTGAAGTAGCTATTATCAAGTGAGTACTCTGATACATGAAAAGTACACAATTCCTACCCTGTAGACAATAGAGTATAGAAAGGGGCAGTATAAGTAAACAAAACAATTACAGGACAATGCAAAGAGAGCATCAGTGGCAAGAAGCTCTGTGCCATCTGGGTAAGAGATGATACAGAAGGGGGAATGGTTAACTTATTCTAGAGGCATCAGGAAATGTTTCAAGCAAGACAGAAAATCCAAGATGCTGTTCTCCTACTGGAAA
Organism: Cebus imitator; assembly: GCF_001604975.1. Lineage (NCBI taxonomy): Eukaryota > Metazoa > Chordata > Mammalia > Primates > Cebidae > Cebus > Cebus imitator. Next base: position 1,067,155 of record NW_016107866.1, read on the forward strand.
CCTAAAGAGTCAAGGAAACTATATTTCTTTATATTTAAACATGCTTTTCTAACCCTGAATTTTCCATTTAATGAGGAATATATTATAAAGAAGAGTGGTAAATGTTACTGAGTTGTCCTTAACCTTCAAAAAGGTTTTAACTATGTGCTATAGATTAAAAACTATAATATTTAAGGATCTATGTCTTCTCACCAGATTTTCCAAGTGTTTTAATAAGAAATCTATTCTGGAAAAATATTACCTATGATTAAACTACATTTCCCGTTATTGAACTTTGCGACCTCATGCTCCCTTTCCTAGAGTACTATAATTACCTCATAAAAGAAAGGGTAAAGTAACAGGACTCGTGAAGGTAACAAACATCCACTGAATTTCCCTCTCACCCAAGCTATCATCTGGAATCTCCGAGTCTCTCAACCTTTTTCTAAAGCTATTAATATTATTGCTGTGTTGACCTTTGCTGCTGTTTGCCATTTTGAAATTTACAGATCAGCAAGCACCAGTAAATCTTGTCAAAATTAATGCAAATGTAAGACACAGTCATTACAGGCTCCTCACGGTAAAGAATAGCTTGCTACAATGTTATTACTGAGACACAATTTATCCTGATTGCCAGAAAGACGAGACGCCCTGAATGTAAGCAGTAAACTCGCTCAGAGAAATAAATTTCACTGGCATTGCCCACACAGAAGTTTGCTCACGCGGATGAATGCTGTCAGTGCAGCGAGTGGCGGAGTGATTGATTCACTCCCGCACATCTCCCTTCTCCCCCTGCTGGAAAAATGAAAGTTAATTTGCTCTCATTCTTTCTGTTCACCACACTAGACGTTTTTAAGGGTTGAACTCAGAAAATGAAGACAAGTAAATAATGGTTTCGATGACTTTTTTTTCCCGGCAGTGGATGTGCTTTTATATTTCAACCCTGTGCATTTCTTTCATAGGGTGCCTAGGATTAATATACCAATGAATTCCAAGCCAAACAGGAAACATTCTTTGCTCTGTTGGATGAGCTTATGTTTCTGATCTACAAACAAGTGGTTCTGTAGAAGAACTGAGGATACATAGGTAGCAAAATTCCAGTTCATGACAATTTCATCTTCTCAGTGCATTTTTAAGTCACTTTTTGTCTATGAAAAATTCTGGCAATGATATTGATGAACTAAGAATTTAATGTAGTCTTCTTTAATGAATAGAGTGAATGAGTAAATCCTAGAAAATAAAACTGAGGAAGCAATATTTTTTATGTCTCCAGAAAACAACCAAAGTGTGAATGTTTATCAGTCCCTTGGGAAAGGAAGAACATTTAAAAGAAACTGACTCTAAATACATGGAAAGGAACTTGGATATATGAGTAAAAGGGAGTGTGGGCATTAAATGGACTTAGGCACTATTTTGGCTTCCGAAGTGAACTATCTCAGATTTCAAAATGCCTCAGAAGTCACAATTAGAAGTGCCAAAAAGATCCGGATGCTCTCAAGAGCTATTACCATAGGAAAAAAAAGAAATGCCAAAATTAAGAGGAGAGCATATTTGGAACAGAATACAAAATACAAAAGAAAAAATGATAAGAAACAGAAGAATATTATAAGGGAAGTTAGAGCACATTAAATAATCCATTTTATAATTCTTCAAAATATTTTATAATCCTTTAAAGAAATTATAAATTACAAAGCTCTTAAAATAGTTCTTCAAATTTCAAATTTAATTTGAAGATAAAATAAAACAATATAGGGCCTAAACTTATAAAGGTTTTATTACTTACCAAAGTAGATCTACCAAATAATCTAAATTATAGAAGCAACTATATTTAGAAACAAAAGTACCTTGGAAACTGAATTTTCTAGCAAAGGATTGGCATGTTATTTAGAAATTTTAAGGCCAAAAATTTGATCCTTTAAATGTTTATTGAGTACCTCGCAACATATCAAACATCATTCTAGGTGGCGAGGGTAAAAAAGGCTTTCTTTAAGGGATTTATAATCTAAGAATAAAGTAGAATAGTATGGTTCTTTACTTGTGGTGATTTATATATGGCGGAGAGATTGACAAATAAAAGAAGTCCAAGAAAATTGAGGGTAAAACTAGTTTCACTTTTCTGATAAGAAGATATCTCAATTCCTAAGGAAATTGTTAAGTCCTTTCAGCTATCAGGAAAGCTAAAAAGCAAATATGGATTACAAATGTTAGTAATAGCTAACCAGCCAAAATGGCCCATTTACTCTGAAGCAAAACCTTTCTACACTTAATTTTAAAAAATAAAAAGCAGACTTGCATTATTCTTGGCCAATGAAGATTCTAAAATGTAAAAGTAGAATTGATAAGCATAACCTTGAGAATAAATTGTGAAAATAACAGTAGGAAAATGCCAGTGTGTTTCTACCTGTAAAGACAGATAACATTTCAGGACTCTTTTCATAAATAAGAAGGCAATTTGACCAGCATATCATTATGCTATTTTAAGTGTAACAAGAAAAATAACTTAAAATCAGATATGGGGAGCAGCCAGGCAAAATAGATACCAAAGTTATACACTTCTAATGTTAGCAACAAAAATGAAATTTACAAACTGGGGATAGGGCTCTATGGTATATATGTCACAGGGTTATAAAACCAGCATTCACATCACATCGTGAGTTCCTCTGTCTACCTGGACAGGCATATAGTAAGTATACCTGTTTCTCTTCCAAAATACAAGATGATGACCATTGTATTTCCTGGGAAGGGATAAATTTTAAGGCCTTATAAAAAGGTAAAGCTAACTGCCTCCCTTTTTATTTCACTTTTTTTTTGTAATCCACCTTTTTAAAGACTTGAGAAAAGGCTGGGTGCAATGGCTCACACCTGTAATGCCAGCTTTTTGGGAAGCTGAGGTGGGAGGATCACCTGAAGTCAGGAGTTCAAGAACAGCCTCACCAATATAGCGAAACCCCGTCTCTACTAAAAATACAAAAAAATCAGCCAGGCATGGTGACATGCGCTTATGGTCCCAGCTACTCCGGAGGCTGAGACAGGAGAATTACTTGAAGCCGGGAGGTGGAGATTGTGGTGAGCTGAGATCATGCCACTGCACTTCCACCTGGGTAACAAAGCGAGACTCCACTCAAAAAAAAAACAAAACAAAACTGAAAAAAGTGAAGATGAGCAAATAATAAATAAATATAAATAAAAGATAAACATCCATTTAAGATCACTTCTCATTTCTTTCACACTAAAAGGAAAAATCTTACTGACTACACTTTCCAAGTTATTGTCCCATTTTAAAATCTCTCTTTGTAGCATAACTCTCTTAATCAGATTTCCCACCCTACAAATACCCCTCATGAGTATAGTTGTAAAATTTAAAAATATCCATCAAGTGCAGAAATACATTTTTAAAAGAGTATGTCATAACCAAGTCAAATTTACATTAGAAAATAAATACATTTTATCTCACTGACAGAATAAAGAGGAGAAAGCATCTGACAAAATACAGGGACTATTCAAGATGAAAATTCATGAATTAGGAATGGAAGAGATAAAGAACATCTGAGAAAACCTGTAACTTATACTATATTTATTGGTGTAAGTTATTATTTGTTTATATTCATTCAGATAAAGGGCATCTGTGAAAACCTGTAACTTACACTATACTGGTGAAACATTGGACACTATCCTTTGTCCCTCAATTTCAGGAATCCAGTCAGTGTGATAAAAACTGAAAAAATAAAAATAAAAGGCATAAAGATTGGAATGGAAGTATTAAGTCTTTATTCACAGAAATTTAAAAGTATATAAATTTATATAAACATTGTGTATAAAATCTCAAACAACCAAAAAATACTAGAACTAATAAGTAATTTAGCAAGGTTGTAGACTATGAAGTCAATGTAGAAAAAAAGCTGTAATGACTAATTGAAAGTAAAATTTAAAAATAATGTAATCTGCAATTAAAAAATTACAAATATTTTAACAGATATTAATGAAGACCTACGTAAATAAACATACCATGTTTAGGAATTAATAGAATCAACATCAAAACAATGTCAATTCTCTCCAAATTCTATATAGATTTAACACCATTCTGATCAAACCCCCAGCAAGTTTTCTTACACAAATTTACAAGATAAATCTAAAATGTTTAAGAAATCCCAAAGAAACTTAGGTAGCCAAATATGATTCTTAAAAGAAAAGCAAGGTTAGAGAACTAACAACCTGATTTCAAAATTTACTATAATATTACAGTAATCAAAATAGCATGGTGTTGGCATAAGGATGGAAAAATAGATCAATAAAATAGAATAGAGTTCCAGAAATAGAACACCGCATTTAGAGTCAGTGGGGAAATGACAATATTTTCAACAAATGATGGTGGAACAAGTGACCAAAATGCAAATTACTTCCATTTCTAATAAAAATTAATTCAAGACAGATCATAGACCTAATGGTAAAAGCTAAAACTGTAAATCTATGAGAAACCATGGAAAGCTTTGTTCACAATCTTAGGGGAGGTAATGATTCTTAGAGAGTACATAAATATCACTAATCATAAAATAAACATAAAAATAAATTGGACCTTATCAAAATTAAAAATGTCCATGCTTCTTTAAAAAGTGTGAAAAAAACAAACACATACACATATCCATTAGTACATAAATATCACTAATCATAAAATAAACATAAAAATAAATTGGACCTTATCAAAATTAAAAATATCCATGCTTCTTTAAAAAGTGTGAAAAAAACAAACACATACACATATCCATTAGTACATAAATATCACTAATCACAAAATAAACATAAAAATAAATTGGACCTTATCAAAATTAAAAATATCCATGCTTCTTTAAAAAGTGTGAAAAAAAACAAACACACACATACCCAGAAAACATTTAAAAAATACAGATTAATTTAAAAAGACCATCTAATTTTTAAAACTAGGAACATACTATAACAAAAAATACATAAAATACATCTTTAAGAGTGTTCAGCATCTTTAATCATCAGAAAAATACAAATTAAAACCACAGTGATAATATTGTTTCACACCCACTAGTACAGCTAAATTTGAAAAGACTGAAAACACCAAATGCTAGTAAAGATATGGAGCCACCAAAACTCCTGTAACATTGCTGGTGGAATTAAAAAATGGTACCACTATTTTGTAAACCTGCTCAGCAATTTCTAATAAAGATAAATATATGCCTACTGTATTAGTCAGTGTTCTCCAAAGAGACAGAACTAACAGGATATATGTATAAAGGGAGTCTATTAGGGAGAATTGGCTCACATGATCACAAGGTGAAGTCCCTTGACAGGCCCTCTACAAGCTGAGGAAGAAAGAAGCCAGTAGGGGCTCTGTCCAAGTCCAATGTCTTCAAAGGTAGGGAAGCTGACAATGGAGGCTTCAGTCTGTGGCCAAAGGCCCAAAAGCTCCTGGCAAACCACTGGTGTAAGTCCAAGAGTCCAAAGGCCAAAGAACCTGGAGTCTAATGTCCAAGGGCAGGAGGGATGTATGGAAGCATCCAGGATGGGAGAAAGGTGAAAGTCAGAAGACTCAGCAAGCCAGCTTATCCCACCTTCTTCTGCCTATGTACTGGCTGTGCTGGCAGCAGATTGGATGGTGCCCATCCACACTGAGGGTGGGTCTTCCTCTCTCAGTCCACTGACTCAACTGTCAATCTCCTCTGGCAACACCCTCACAGACAAACTCAGAAGCAATACTTTATAAACTATCTAAGCATCCTTTTAACCATCATACCTACCCTATAAGTGAGCATATTTGCTCCTGGGTATTTACTCAAGAAATAAGGAAACAAATGTCCACACAAAGACTTGTATAAAATGTTTTATGCCAGGCATGGTGGCTTACACCTGTAATCCCAGCACTTTGGGAGGCGAAGGAGGAAGGATCACATGAGCCTAGGAGTTCAAGACTAGCCTAAGCAACATAGTAAGAGCTTGTCCCTACAAAAAATGAAAATAAAAAATGAGGTGGAAGGACCACTTGAACCCAGGAGTTCAAGGATGCAATGAGCCATGATCACACTACTACACTCCTGCCTAGGTGACAGAAGTGAGATTCTGTCAGATAGATAGATAGATAGATAGATAGATAGATAGATAGTGGCTTTATCTTGAGTAGCCAAAATCTGCAAACACTCCAAGTGTCCATTAGCAGGACAGGCATAAACATATATCATGGTACCAAAATCGGGACAAAACTGTAGAGAAAAACAATAGGACAGATTTTTAAAAATAGTTTATATGAAAGAAAACAGATACAAAACAGTACATATTAAATTATTTTATTTACCTAAAGTTCATGTATAATCCAAACTAGTCTACAGTGATAAAAATCAGAACAGTGGTTGCCTGTGGGAGTGGTTAGTACAGAAAACTTTAGCTAGAGATTGAAATGTTCTACATCTGGATTGAGATGCTATTTACCTGTGTGTGATCATTTGTCAAAACTCACTGAACTTTACATTTAAGATTTACACATTTCAATGTCGATAAATTTGATCTTAATAAATTATTCAAAAATATAAAATAGTCTAGCTTACTAATCAAAAGTTATTGCTGAAATAAAATAACCTGGTATCTGCTAGAAATATATGTGTTCTCATACACAGAATATTGTGGAGGAATTTTGTGATATTTGAAAACCTAATGTCTCTTATTCATTGGCTGCCCATAGCACAGTCTTGAAGAAGAAATGTTGTGTCTGTACATATTTAATGATGGACAACACTATAGGGGTACTAAAGAACAATCCACCTTTGCCCAAATTACATTAACAGGTTATCTGGGATCTGAGGTATAGGTCTGAAATTCAAGAAAGTGAAAAAAGCATTAAATGTGTTATCTGTGCACTATGCATTTTTTGATGACTAAAGTCTAAATTTACTAGGAAATACAAACCATATTTCAGTTTTCTGAGTTTACAGATAATATCTATTTTTCTTAGCATTCCAAGTAAGCAAATGAGAATATATACTTAAATTTGTTCCATAGGTACAAATATTGAAGAAAAGGGAAATTAAATTTGTAACTACTTGATACCAGCATGACTAGTTTCAAAGGAAACATTTTTAGCAGTCAGTTACCTGGATATTGTGATTGTTCAAAATCAGACAACTAAAAAATTATTTTAATTAATTTACCATTTTTTAGAATAAAAGTCACAATCTTTTTTTTTTATTAATGCCTTAATTTCCGGGGTACATGTGCAGAATGTGCAGGCCTGAAACATAGGTATACATGTGCCATGGTGGTTTGCTGCACCCATCATCCCATCATCTACATTAGATATTTTTCCTAATTCTATTCTTTCCCCAGACCCCACCCCAGTAGGCTCCGGCGTGTGATGTTTCCCTCTCTGTGTCCATGTGTTCTCGTTGTTAAACTTGTACATATGAGTGAGAACATGCAGTGTTTAGTTTTCTGTTCTTGTATGTCTTTGCTGAGAATGATGGTTTCCAGCTTCATCCATGTCCCTGCAAAACGCATTTTTATGGCTGCATAGTATACTATGGTGTATATGTGCCACATTTCTTTATCCAATCTATATTGGTGGGCATTTGGGTTGGTTCCAGGTCTTTGCTGTTGTGAATAGTGATGCAATAAACATTTGAGTGCATGTGTCTTTTTAATAGAATGATTTATAAACCTTTGAGTATATACCCTTAATGGGATTGCTGGGTCAAATGTTATTTCTAGTTCTAGATCCTTGAAGAATTGCCACACTGTCTTCCACAATGGTTGAACTAATTTACACTCCCACCTACAATGTAAAAGTGTTCATATTTCTCCACATCCTCTCCAGCATTTGTTGTTTCCTGACTTTTTAATGATTGCCATTCTAACTGGTGTGAGATGGTATCTCATTGTGATTTTAATTTGCATTTCTCTAATGACCAGTTATGATGAGCATTTTTTCCATATGTTTGTTGGCTGCATAGCATAAATGTCTTTTTTTGAGAAGTGTCTGTTCATACCATTTGCCCACTTTTTGATGAGATTGTTTGTTATTTTCTTGGAAATTTAAGTTCTTTGTAGATTCTGGATATTATTGTCAGATGGATAGATTGCAAAAATTTTCTCCCATTTTGTAGGTGGCCTGTTCACTCCGATAATAGTTTCTTTTGCTATGCAGAAGCTCTTTAGTTTAATTAGATGCCATTTGTCAATTTTCGCTTTTGTTGCCAATGCTCTTGGTGTTCTTGTCATGAGGTCCTTGCTCATGCCTATGTCCTGAATGATATTGCCCAGGTTTTCTTCTAGGGTTTTTATGGTTTTAGGTCTTACATTTAAATCTTTAATCCATCTTGAATTAATTTTTGTACAAGGTGTAAGAAAGGGATCCAGGTTCAGCTTTCTGCATATGGCTATCCAGTTTTCCCAACACGATTTATTAAATAGGGGATTCTTCCCCATTGCTTGTTTATGTCAGGTTTGTCAGAGATCAGATGGTTGCAGACGTGTGATGTTATTTCTGAGGCCTCTGTTCTATTCCATTGATCTATATCTCTGTTTTGGTACCAGTATCATGCTGTTTTGTTTACTGCAGCCTTGTAGTATAGTTTGAAGTCAACTAGTGTGATGCCTCCAGCTTTGTTCTTTTTGCTTAGGATTGTCTTGGCTATGTGGACTCTTTTTTGGTTCCATATAAAATTGAAAGTAGTTTTTTCCAATTCTGTGATGAAAGTCAATAGTAGCTTGAGGGGATAGATATGGCCATTTTCACGGTATTGATTCTTCCTATCCATGAATATGGAATGTTTTTTCATTTGTTTCCTCTCTTATTTTGCTGAGCAGTGGTTTGTAGTCCTCCTTGAAGACGTTTTTCACATCCGTTATAAGTTGTATTCCTAGGTATTTTATTATCTTTGTAGCAGTTGGGAATGGGAGTTCACTCATGATTTGGCTGTTTGTTATTGGTGTATAGGAATGCTTGTGATTATGAGATAGGGGCAAAAACAGAAGCCTAAGCACTGCCATCTTATAGAGAAGCCACCTGGGCCCTGGGCAGAGGTGTCATTCTCAGAACTGTTATTGTACTGCAATTCACAGAAGTGTTAAGGGTAAAAATTTTCCACTGCCACCTCCCTCCCCTTGCAACAAACCGCTAACTTTAGCTTCTGTACAGACAGCTTGCCTTGCACACTCCTGGGCCCCCCCGAACAAGGATGTGGTTTTGCAGCTTAAATGCCTTGCTCCCTGTGAGCTCGAAGCCACAGGTTGAAGACACATGAGTCCTCCATGGCCGCCAGCAATAAAGACCCTGCAATTTGGCATACTTTTGTCTTGGTGTTGATTTTCTGCTCACTCCGGTGCTACAATTATTGCACATTGATTTTGTATCCTGAGACACTGCTGAAGTTGCTTATAAGCTTAAGGACATTTTGGGCTGAGACAATGGGGTCTTCTAAATATACAATCATGTCATCTGCAAACAGAGACAATGTGACTTCCTGTCTTCCTATCTGAATACCCTTTATTTATTTCTCTTTCTTCATTGCCCTGGCCAGAACTTGTAATACTATGTTGAATAGAAGTGGTAGGAGAGGGTATCCTTGTCTTGTGCTAGTTTTCAAAGGGAATGCTTCCAGGTTTTGCCCATTCATTATGGCTGTGGGTTTGTCATAAATAGCTCTTATTATTTTGAGATATGTTTCATTAATACTTAGTTTGTTGAGATTTTTTAGCATTAAGAGGTGTTGAATTTTGTCAAAAGCCTTTTCTGCATCTATTGAGATAATTATGTGGTTTTTGTCATTGGTTCTGTTTATGTAATGTATTACATTTATTGATTTTTTTCAAAGACCTTTTGTCTTTGAAATCAGGGACCTTCAGATGAGGTCTCTGAGTATACCTCCTTTTTGTTGATGTTGATACTATTCCTTTCTGTTTGTTAGTTTTCCTTCTAAAAGGCCCCTCTGCTGCAGGTCTGTTGGAGTTTGCTGAAGGTCCTCTCCAGACCCTGTTTGCCTGGGTATCCCCAGCAGAAGCTTCAGAACAGCAAAGATTGCTTCCTGTTCCTTCCTCTGGAAGCTTTGTCCCAGAGAAACACCTGCCATATGCCAGCCAGAGCTCTTCTGTATGACGTGTCTGTCAGCCCCTACTGGGAGGTTTCTCCCAGTCAGGATACACAGGGGTCAGGGACTCACTTGAAAAGGCAGTCTGTTCCTTATCAAAGCTCAAACTCTGCGCTGGGAGACCCTCAGCTCTCTCCAGAACTGTCATACAGGGATGGTTAAGTCTGCTGAAGCTGCACCCACAACTGCCCCTTCACCCAAGTGCTCTGTCCCAAGGAGCTGGGAGTTTTGTCTATAAAAAAAAAAACAGCAGTTGGGGCTGCTGCCTTTTCTTTTTCAGAGATGCCCTGCCCAGAGAGAAGAAATTTGGCCACAGAGGCAGTCAGGCCACAGAGGCCTTGCTGAGCTGTTGTGGGCTCCACCCAGTTCAAACTTCCAGGAGGTTTTGTTTACACTGTGGGGGTAAAACTGCCTACTCAAGCTTCAGCAGTGGTGGACACCCCTCTCCACACCAAGCTCGAGTGTCTCAGGTCAACCTCAGACTACTGTCCTAGCAGCAAGAATTTCAAGGCAGTGGATCTTAGCTTGCTGGGCTCCGTGGGGGTGGGACCCACCAAGCCAGGCACTGGAGGGAGTCTCCTGGTTTGCTGGTTGCAAAGACCATGCGAAAAGCATAGTATCTAGGCCAGAGTGCACCATTCTTCTCGGTACAGTCTCTCACAGCTTCCCTCGGCTAGGAAATGGAAATCCCCTGACCTTTTGTGCTTCCCAGGTGAGGCAACACCCCACCCTGCTTTGGCTCTCTGCACCCACTGCCCAACCAGTCTCAGTAAGATGAACCAAGTACCTCAGTTGGAAATGCAGAAATCACCGGTCTTTTGCATGGATCTCACTGAGAGCTGCAGACGAGAGCTGTTCCTATTTGGCCAACTTGCCAGCTCCTCCCAAAACTCATAATTTTTTATCCCAATGCTAAAAGATCAGGCAATGGAAAAGAAATTAAAACCAATCTCCCAATTTCTAGTCTGAATATTCCTTCCAGTAAATGATAGCTCCTTACAAATACAGAGGACAAAATAAAAGTGACTTAAAGATAAAACCACAGGTTAGTATTGGTAACAGTTCCCTGAAAGAATGAAGAGTTTGAGTTCTTCCATATGTATTGGCAATTACAAGAGTATATTCAATTTATTGTTGGAATATGCCACACTCTACTACAAAGCAACGTACAAAAGCTTTTCTTACTTGCAGACTTGAGAATTTTATTCATTTTTTTAAAAATATAAATTATTCCAAGAAAATTCAGTTTACTCACTATTTTCAGGCTCATATAGTTTTTTTATACAGTAGTTCCCAATCTTGTTATGCTCACAGACACTTCTAAAAACCGTATGAACACTGCTATGGCATTTCTCTTCATGAAAAAATAAACACATATGTTTGTACATATAAAATTTAGCAAGTAATTTCCAGAAGTTCATGAACTCATGATTAAGAGACTCTTCTCTAAAAGAATCAGGCTGTCAATCCATGGTGATTCTTTTAATGACCAACTTAATTCTAACTACTAATCAACAAATTACATAGGGAAGTGGTTCACAACTACAAATATGAGAAACTTCTTGTTAGATTTACATGTAAAATATTTGTTTGATATACATGACATCTGACAACTGTTATTAAGAAAGTGTACAACAGAAAAAAAAAACTGCTATGATTTTCTTTTAGTTTTAAATATTTATTTATTTATTTTTATTTATTTTGAGAAGCTCTGTTGCCCAAACTGGAGTGTAGTGACACGATCTCAGCTCACTGAAACCTCTGCCTCCCTGGCTCAAACAATTGTCCTGCCTCAGCCTCCTGAGTAACTGGGATTACAGACAACCACCACCATGCCAGGCTAATTTTTGTATTTGTAGAAGAGACAGAGTTTCACCATGTTGGCCAGCTGGTCTCAAACTTCTGACCTTAGGTGATCCACCCGCCTTGGCCCCCCAAAGTACTGGGATTACAGGCATGAGTCACTGCACCAGGCTTAGTTTTAAATAAGTTTCAAATATTACAAATCTCGAAGAACCCCACTCCCACCACAGTCCAGTAAAGCCAAATGACTGGGAAAAGCAAAAAGAGAGAAAAAATTCCTAAGAGAAAGTATTTTAATTTAAATACAGAAGAATACCCTCGGAGAGAGAGACAGAGAGACTATGCTTTTATAAAGGACATTTACTACAATACAATCCCTATAATTATACTGCACTGCTGTTTTAAAATAGCCGTAGTTTGTTTCAATATGTTATTTGCATTTTGTTTCAGAAATACTTCTTAACAGCAAATTGTTTTCATTTTCATTTGTAACCTGTAGTGACACGAAGTGAACTGGGTTCTATAAATTACCATGGAAAGTGGTGAGCCACTAATTTAGCAGAACAAAGCCCTGAGAATATGACAAGCAACAGGGAATATGGAATTTGCAATTGCAGATTAAAATTGAAGAAGAAAACATTTGAGTTGCAAATACCATATTAAAAGTAGACACTGCTTATGACTACTGCATGCAACAGTTTTTCAGGCCAGAGGTGATAAATAAAAAAAATTGTTTGCTCTATTTAACTGTTGAATGCTTGGACTACTTTTGTAACCTCAAGATGTGAAGTGTTCTTCACTAGAAGTAAACATTAAGGTCATTTACCATTGATTGCTTAAAGCTAGTAAATATGTTCAAGGAGTTTTAAAGCTTTACTTTGGGAGAAGTCAGGATCAGATAGCTTAATAAAGCCACTCTGTGTGGGACCACGACTAAGTTTTGCTGTGTTTCCGGACATTTTGTCACAGAATCAAAGTTAACTTTTTAAAAATTCTCTTTGCCACAGAGGAACCCAGACATGCTCTATTTGCAAACCGACTGCATGAACGAAAAGCACAGTAATTCTGAAGCTGCTGGCTTGGATAAAATGAGAATGTAATTAAAAAGAAAAAGGTTAGTAAAGGAACAAGCTGGGAATTGAAAATAAAAATCTGAAATGATGTCCCAGCCTGCCCATAAGTTCTCTTCCACCGTGTAGAGAGTTACCTCAAATGCTCTACTTGTCCCAGACTCTATGTTCTTTCACTACTATTGCTTATTTCTGTGTTTTCTGCTTTCAATAATCTATCGAAATAACCAAAATTAGTTACATTCAGAATTTTTTCTGTATTACTCTGATGCTAATAATTATCTCAAATTTATTTGGGCATTTCTGTACTGGAAAGAAAAATAATTTTTAGAGTTTTACTATACCTTCTCTTTAATTCTAAGTTCCTTGTCACTAATTCCTTTCCCAACACTATGTTTTTTCCACCAAGAACATTACCAATATCTTCAGGAAAATTCCAGCCCCACATTTTGAGTCAGATTGATTCTTGGTAGTATAAATACACTTAAGAAGAAAAGTCTTTTTGACTGTGCTTCTCCATAGACCAATAGTATACCAAACACAGAAGCCTTTTAAGCACATTTCGTAGGGATCACTGACTTAGAACAGAAGGGGAACATGGGAATCATTTCATGAAACACTCTCATTTTGCACATAAAGGAGCTGTGGCCCACAGAGGTATATGATTTACTGAGGGTAACCCAGTTAGTGGCCATAAACCAAAAGGTCCATAAACCCAAAAGCCCCGATGATGCTCATTGTTTGTTACAAAGAGTAAAAATCCTCCCAGTTTATAAGGAGTAACTTCATTCTTCCATTTTCTATTTCCACTATGACTACCCAGGCTTAAATTTTAATCTCTGTTATGGATGACTCCAAAATCTCATTCTTCTAAATTAATTATCTAATACTCTAACATTGCACTAATCTTCCTGCAAATCTACCTTTGTCTGCTTTGATAAAGCCAGCCCTAATTTTTTCTAGTACTCATTTGAAATTATTGCAACAAAAAAAATCACATTGAATATGATGTCTGGGAGCCAGAAAAAAAATTTTCCATTAAGATGAGATAAAGTCAGTGTCAATTATTAAGCAGAGGAAGACACAAGAGGGAAAACAGTTTTCACATGAAAGAAAAAGGACTCTGATTTTCTGACACATTTTGTCATTGCAGTCAAACTATCAGAGTTAGAACTAGAAACCTAGACATTAGCTAACCCAGCATTTGCCAAGTATTCCTTGGAACTCCAGAGGCACAGGATAGTACTGTTAAAGATTCTGTGGCAGGACAGATGAAGGAAACCACACAGTTATACCAAGTTAAATTCATTTATTTCCTGTAAAATTCTGGTAGCCTTTTATGCTAATAGACCTAGTGATACTCCAAAAGTATTGGCAATATGTCTGAAATTTATTTGAGCAAGAAACCCTTTTACAAAAGATCCTGCAGCTAGTGTCTTGAGGGATATTATTGGGGCAAAAGCTGAGCTAGACCAATTCAACAAACTGTAACTTAGTTAATGGCAGAGACAGAACAAAAACCAGTCTTCTCATGTCTGTCTTAGGCCCTTTTGGTCACAGAAACACATTCAAACACCTCAAATGAGTAGAAAATGGTGAGAGGGGAAGAGACAAGCAGGGAACCTTGTCCAAGGTGGGCTGATCACAGGACTTCCAAGGCTATTCTTGCCATCCTTAGAAGAGTCACAATAAGGGCATCTCTAGCACAAAACTCAAATTTAAAGTTTTAATTCTTAGTTGAATAAAAAGATACACAATAAAATTCATTGCATGTATAAGGACAATACATTAAAAAGACTTAAATTACACTTTAAATAAAATTACACAGAAACTCTCATGACAGACATTAAGGGAACTTTCTAAAAATACATTTAAAATTTCAGGGCTAAATTCCCACTGGCAAACAACAAAAAAATATGGAACATTCTGAGCAACAATAAAAACAACAGCTGCAACTGATTTAAACTTAAAATGTTTAAATCAGTGAGTTCGCAATGATGCACTAGCAAAAAAATGTACACATCACTTTAAGAGAGTGTTAGGTGATATGGTTTGGCTCTGTGTGGCCATCCAAATCTCACCTTGAATTGTAATAATCCCCACATTTCAAGGGTGGGACCTAATGGAGACAATTAAATCATAGGGGTGGTTTCCCCCATGCTGTTTTCATTATGTTGAGTTCTAATGAGATTTGATGGCTTCCCACCCTTCACTCTGCTCTCATTCTCTCTCCTGCCACTCTGTGAAGAACTGCCTTCCAACATGATTGTAAGTTTCCTGAGGCCTCCCCAGCCATGCAGAACTATAAGTCAATTAAACCTCTTTTCATTATAATTTACCCAGTCTTGGGTATTTTTTTCACAGCAGCCTGAGAAAAGACTAATTAATACACTAGGTTAAAAAATTACATTATGCTTTTCCTATATAAGCTATACCTGAGGTAACATAACCAATGACAGTAAGTTTCTCCTTAATAAAGTTTTTTCTAACTCATAAAGGAAGAAGGAATTATAAAATTATAATGTCACCATAATGAAATAATAGATCTGATCAATGATCCCCAGGGCCCCTAAGTCACAAAAAGAAGGACACACAGAATTTTCATGTACCTTTGATGGAACCACCTGTACAGTATTCCTGCCCTAAAATTGAACCTGAATTTGATCAATTCTCTAATTCCAAATACCCTTTACAGTAAACACAATAGTCAGAGGGGCAAGTTAAATGACATCAGCGTAGTGCAATCAGCAAGATTCACAATATGAGAATCTCTGCTCTGGTTTCCTTCAACAAATACATTGCCTCGAGGGAGAAAAGAGAGACAGGGAAATCACAGATTTAAGAAACACAGCAAGGAATTTAAAATGCATACTTCATTTGAATCCTAACAATATTATTTTTAGGTATGGCAGAGTTACTATTTTTTTAAAGTAGTTAACTTTTAGAGATATAAACAGGCACTATTCATATGTATTTAATTTAAAATAATCCAGGGTTGAATGAGAGGTTTTAAAGACGAAACAAGGTTGACACTAAAATAACAATTATTGGAGCTGGGTGGCAGCTATACAGATGTTTTGTTATGCTATTCTCTCTATTTTTGTAGATGTTTGAAATTGTCTTAATAAAAAATTCTTAAAAGAGTGTTGCTAAATTGTAGCTTATTTTTATACCACATCAAATTAAGGTTAAGCCAAAAAAAGACAACCAATGTTGATTATAAAATGATCAAAGTTTACCTCTTATTTATATATTTGATTATAAAATCAGTCATTTACTCTTCAAATATTCTTTTTATATCTAGAGAATTTCAATCCATCAGTTTTTCACCAAAAAATATCATAGAATAATAACTACCACTTACTGAATATCATTTATTCAGAAATCAGTCCAAAAGACAATAAAACTGGCTTATTGTGGTTTAACAGTTTTATTTTATGTTAGACATATCACATTGAATCTTTATAATAAATTTTACATCACACATCACAGAGTTTACAACAATGAATGCTACTCTTTAACTCTTTTCCAAGTTAACTGCTTTTCATGACATTTCTCCTTTGCTAATTCACTATAGATGTGTGTACAAAATCTTTAGTGCAATCTTGGACATACCCTATATTTAATCACTAGCCATTCATAAATCTATTCATTCCCTATTCAATTATATTATTTAAAAATCCAATAAATTACTCATAATTTGGAAAATCTCTTGGAGATGAAGAAATCCTTATCAAATAAAAAGAAAAATTATTGTGTCTTTTTTAAATATAGACTTTTCTTCCAATATGAACATTCTTTGAATATTTTTATTAAATTAAATTTTAAATGTCAGTCTTGGTGAGACGATAAGTGAAACTCAATCTCTGCCACAAACATTGTGATCTTAGGCAAATTTTCAGTAACATGGAAGAAGCTGAGCCACTTAGGAGAGCTTAATATTATATAAATCATAAAGTAGGTAAGCAACATTCCCTACAAGGAAGGTTTTAAATCTGGGGTCAGTGAGTTCTTTCTGCAAAGGGCCAGAGAGTAAATATTTTAGGGTTTGCAGACCATAAGCTACCTATCACGACTATTCAACTCTGCTATTGCAGCACAAGAGCAACCACAGAGAATATGCAAACAAATCAGAGCAGCTCTATTCCAATAAAATATTATTTATGACACAGTAAGTTTCATATAATTTTCATGTATCATGACATATTACTGTTCTTTTAATGTTTTCCAACCATTTAAAAGTGTGAAAGCTATTCTTAAATAGAAAGCCACATAAAGACAGTGAGACAGTGAGCTGTATTTGACCAGAGCTATAACTTACCATCTTCTGCTGAACTAAAATCAGTTTTCTTATTAATCGTATTTTGTTTCTTACAGCATTACAAAGTCAAGCAACATTATTTACATGTTTAATGCTTTGGAGAAGCATGATTGCAACATAGAAACAAATGACTTTGGTGTGAATGATCTTCAGTAAAATTCTGTTTGAATTTTTGGTTCTAAGTTTAAATCTTCAGACTAAAGGAAACCTGGCCCTTTAAAGGTCTCTGAGGAATCCAAGTTATAAAGCAGCTGAAAGATGTCCTCTTCAGTGACCTTGCACAACTACCATTTATACCAGTGCAGGTGACAATGTCCAGGGAAGAGTGAGTTTAATTTAGAGTTTCTAGATGTAAATGCGGACTTCATTAGAAAGAGACTATGAAGGAGAAAGTTATCAGTCTACTGTATGAAACAGCAGTGGGGAAAGGTTCTATATATGTTTTCCTTGAGCTTTAGGGTAGAATATTAAGAAAAAGAAATCAGTAGGCTTTCTTGTAATAGCCACAATAGTACAGAGAACATTAAAATGCAACAAAATGCAGCTCCCCCTAACAAAAATTGGATAAAAGGGAGGAAAATGAGACAATATTGGAGATAACAGATGCTCAAAATGCAATGTAATGCCTTCCCTATGAAAACGTGCATGCAAATAATTTGAAGAAAAAGTGAAACTATCTCTTCCAAATGCCTGAATCCTTAAGTACCTAAATCAAGAATGGAGCTGTTTATGAACATTAGACGAATTCAGACTCTAAGAAAAGAGTCAGGGTGGCACAACCAATACTCAATGCCTAAATAATAAATAGCTATCAGTCGTCTATCAGGTGCTGGCAATGTCTCAGGGGACACAAACAGTGTACAAAGTTCTCATCTATATAAGGATTGAAAAAAGAAGTAAACTTTTTTTCTCAAAAAGGTTTTGAAAAAACCTAGGAAGGTTACACACCTATAAACAGGTAAGGCAGACATGTGAACCCAGCTTTGGCTCCAAAATTCAAGCTTTTTCCCATATTTTAGCAAAGAGAATAAGACTTGTTTCAGTATCACACATCTGTCATTCCATGTTCCTTAATATGCAAAGTAACAATGCATTTTAAACAAGCCAGGAACTTCACAGCTACACACAGCCTAAAGAAGTTCAAGGCTCAGAGTCTGGACCCCTAGTTGCCTTCAGATGCCATTTTCAAGCTCCAGTGTTCATAACAGATATTAAACAAAGAGAGATCAGACAAACGGCGTTTAAAATCAGTTAAAAGTTGGGCTGCTGTCTATGATATATTTCACCACTTTGATTCTCAAATCATTTCCCTAAAGCTAAAACTAAAAGTAGAGGGACAGCTGGTTTAAAACTACATTGGTAATCTATGGTTTTTATTTATAATTAGTGGTTTGATTGCAAAGATTAAATTTTTCCTAAGAAAAAGAGTTCAAACTCTAATTCACATAGGAAAAGCTTGAACTGGAGCCTCAACTTCCAAAGACAAGACAAAGAAAACTCGGCAGGAGAGCAACAAACAATTCTCCAAACACCTCTCAAACTCTTCATTTAATTAACAGGAATGATTTCTTCCCTGTAAAAAGACAGAAACAGTGCCATTTCTCTTGTCCGTGTTTCTCTTCACAAATGGATACCCTGGGGCTTCAACTCAGGACTTTGAAAGTAGGCCAGTGTTAATAACCTCCAAGCCCTGCCGGGTTGATTAGCAGAAGAACCGCGGTTACAAGAACATTGCTAAAGGGCCAAACCATGTGAGAGAAACTGTCAAAGTTCAGAAAATGCAAAAAGGGAAAATTTGAACATTTCTCATGTTAGGTCTTCTAGCATCAGAAGCAAATATTCTTGTTAGAAAATCACATCATATTAATGAATTGTGGGAAGTGACTAAGTGAGCTTTATTTAATGGAAAGATAAATGAAACATTTGTTCATCTACCTTCTCTATTTCCTTTTCAGTATTTCTCCCTTTTTTATTTGGCCTTTGATAAATTTGATTCCTACATCTTATTTGTTCTAAGACTACTGTAATTTCCTTTTCAAGTGATTTCCCATTATTGGGTTCCACAGATTTTAACTTGTACTTTATCTTTGTTAGAACATTTGCTTGTGCATTCATTTTTTTCTCGATCTTTTGCCTCACTATTTCTTGCCTGCAACATGGAGATTGCAGACTGAATAGACATAGGAAAAACATGTCCTCTAGGATAAATAATTACCAGACAAACCCTATCTACCCCCATTTCTCCACCAACAAGGTAATTTCTGTTTCCAAGTTCTTTCTGAAATTTTCCCAGGCACTTCATGGCCAGAATATTCAGGATCAGATACACCAGGATTAGAACACGTCACAACAAAAGCATTTAGGCAGCCTAATTTACATGAGGATATTTTGATTGCTAGTAAAGTAAGGATCTGGGACTGCTGGGATTCCTGCATGCAGCTTGACCAGGTAGTTGGGCCACTTCAAAGAGTACTCAGCACAAAATTCGTTTGCTCTGTCAATTCTCCTCTCCGGCCAAATTTACTACCCTATTCAAAATTTATTTCTATAAATACATCGGCTATGTAACTGTGTTAGTCCATCGTTGTGTCGCTATGAGGAGATACCTAAGGCTGGGTAATACATAAAGACAATAGGCGTAATTAGCTCCTGGTTCTGTAGGCTGTATAAGAAGCAGGGCACCAATATCTGTTCAGCTTCAGATGAGGGTCTCAGGAAGCTTACAGTAATGGCAGAAGGCCAAGACGGGAAGCCAGCATGTCACATGGCAACAGTAGAAGCAAGAGAGAGAAGAGAGAGTTCTCAAATTCTTTTAAACAACCAGATCTCACATGAAGTGAAAACGTACTGATCACCAAGGAGATGATGCTAAACCATTCATGAGGAATCTGCCGAAATGATCCAATCATCTCCCACCAGGCCTCACCTCCAAAAATTAGAATCACATTTCAATATTTGGAGAGAACAAACATCCAAACCATATTAGTAAACAAATCATTCTCACTTGTATAATATTAAATTCTTTTGTCATTCTGAGAAAATATGTAAATCAAAGAATGCCAGAAAAGAACTGTCAGTGAAATGGTGTTTGTTGGATTATGTGGGCTTTGTCTAAACGTGCAGATGAATGGAAAGGCTGTTTATTCATCTATTTTCTTTATCTAATTCTACACTGAGTATCTCTTAGAACCCAAATGAAATTCTAGGAAACATAGAAATGTTTGGAGTAGGCATGTGACTTTAGCAGAAAAGAAACACCTCATTTTTGTCAAAATATCAAGTATTCAAAACTGAATAACATAAACATAATATATAATAAGAGTTTGAGAAAGATATTTCCTTTTCTGAGAAAATTTCATTCTGGTTCATCCTCCTCCTATTCCTCTGGAGTGACTGCTTCTAAGCATATAGACAGGAAAACCAACTTGACCTTCATCACCTTCTTATACAGCATATAAGATTTTCGATAGCAGAAACATGAGTGTGGATTAAAATCTGTGCTGCCATTGGATTCTAAGTCACTTTAAATCGCTTTGGTACAGTTTTATGTAGCTGAAACCATTTTGATCAATTTGTGTGGTAGGCTTAGATGTTAGTCATGTAACATCCTCAGTTATTAAAAAGGAGTTAATATAGTTCTTCAGAGATAAATTACATTCAGTATCACAGTGCATTGCACTTCTGAAATGCATCTAGAAACTAGATGGTGAAATGGACCACATGCTATAAAGAGAATGTTATAACTTTATCACTTTTGGTTGTATAAACTACAGCACTGTTGAAACTCTCCCCATCCCTGATTTGTATACAATTTCTAACATAGGCTGTGGTTTTAATCCTAAGCATGTCTATGATTTTCAAATATCTGTTTTATTTCTAAAAATCAGTTAAAAGTCAATATTTATTACAGCCTATGTACTTTCATTACTTTTAGAATTCTTATTAAATTACAAAAGATGTGCAAATTGCACATTAATTCATTCTATAAAATAATAAAGATATCATCTCTTTTAAAAAGTCCTTTCCATACTGAAAACAATTATATACTTCTGTGTTATTTGTGTTATCTCTGTCAAGATTTTACCATGAATTTCAAAAAAATAATTTAAATTACAAATATAGTTCATGTATTCAGACACAAAGTGATCAAAAAAAATCCAATGTGCCATTGCAGTAGTTTAATTTGCAATATGGGTTAATACACAATCAAAAACCACTACTGGCTAGAAGACTATTTTCCAAGGAGTTGCACAAATTGTGAGCCTCTTTCATTTTCAGAGATTTGATAAGAAGAAATTGAATTTTCCAAGAATCATCATTTCATTTTATTTAAATGTGTCTCCTACCTACAAAAGGCAAAAGAGTAGATTTACCCATTGTTGCACTTCAGGTTTTGCTATAAAAGTAACAAGATTTTTAATTAGGAAATGTCCCTGTATTCTAAAGGATTAATTTTCTCTCTGCTATAAAAGAAAACAGGGGGACTCAATCCCATATATTTTTATACAATATTTCTCTTCCCATCTCATTCAGGATAAAAACCAAAATTCTCACCATGGCCCACAAGGCCTTACATGATCTGCCCTCACTCTACCCCAACATCAAGCCATATCTTCAACCACTTTCCCCCTGGTTTGCTTTTCTTCTGCCAGTCATGTCTCCTTACTATTCCTTCTATACCAAAACATATCCCTGGCTCAGGGCCTTTGCACTTACTATACACCATGTCTGAAAAGTCCTTTGCCCAGAGAGCCACGTGGCTGACTTGATAAATTCATTCAACACCCTGTTCAATGTTATCCCAGAAAAGTAAGTCATTCTATCTAAAATCTCCCATCTTTTATCTCATCCCTCTCTATTCTCTTCTGCCCGTAGTAGGCGCTCAAATATTTGAAACGTCTGAATGAGTGATGTAAGAAAACAATGGTGGCAAAGATTAAGCCATTTTTCCCAAGACTGAGGGACATCTTTATGACAACCCTTGACCTGAGTCTGGAAGCATGAGTAGGAAACTCACTAGGAAAGAAACAGCATGTGGTTGTGCATAATAGCTGGTGGCTCAGGAAACTCAAATACAGAGTAAGAGGGGAGAGCAGCTGGAGATGTAGCCTTGCCTGCCTTGCAATGGAACTTGGTCACTGGGAAGCAATTAGGGCTTTTAATTCTGGAGAAGAGCTGATTTCAACAAGATGAAGACTTTTTGAAAGACTTCACAGACCTAAAAAATAAAAATAGTATGAAGGACAGAAGTGAGGCAGGCAAGAATAGACTACAGGAGACAATTTAGTGGCCTGGCCCAACAGTCACGACAGGAGTTTGAATTTAGGTTGTATAATATGGAGTGATAACAAAAGGATGCCTTTTGCCCATTAAAAAATCTGCAGTGATGATTATTCCATGTAAATAAAACTTGTAGTCATGTAGAATATTTTTCTTTCTTTATCTTAGTAGAATTTTCGGAACAGATGCAATATGAAAAAAAGGAGATAAATAGATACAAAAAAGTATCTAGTTCATTGGACAACTTACTACATTCTGTAAGAGATAGCAGATGAAAGGTGATGATCTCACCAGGTGCTGCTGCTCCTTGAAATTGCAACCAGTAAAATACATACTAAAAAAATGTTTCCAGAGCTTTTGAATTCCCATGAGAAAAATGCATTTGAAAGGCTTGCAGGTAACACATGGAAAATAATTGTAAGCAGTATATATTCCATATAGCAGCACAGAATTATGGCCTGAAGATGGAATTTCGAAAAATATTAGAAACTTTTTTCCTGCTCAAAATAGTGTATTTGGGTACAAAATCTAATAAGATTGTACCCAAATACACTATTTGGTGTAGAGAAACGTGTAAGGATTCTTTGCTTTTCTGTCTTATTTACTACTAGGTAAAAGCCACTCTGCTTATGGATTTAAAGAATATGATGGTCACATTTGCAGGTGTATTAATATATTCCCTCTCTCAACTCCAAATCCACCTTGTTTTTTTTTTTTTTTTTGACACACAAAGCCCCTTTTAATTTAATAATGATCATTTATGACTTTAATTAAGTAGACTATCTCACTGATAATAAATAATTTACTTTGTATTTGCTCATTCTTTTTTTTTCTGTTGCAGACTTCAGTCATTGGCACCTCACTGTGACAAACATTCTTGATTCATGTGTCGTGAGCACTTTGCTTTAGGATGCTGATGCTGAATTTTCTCTGTGGTGCAAATGTTGCTATAAAGTCTAGTAAATGTTCAGTTGCACTTTTAGTACTATTCTCTTTCACTGTCCTTCCATCTTTAGTCAGAGTTGCTATTTTAGAGCATGCCATTATAGCTTACTTGACATTTGAATTTCCAGTTCTTTTCAAATCCTGCAGAATAGACGGCCTATTTCTCTTACCCTCCCATCATGACTGACTAGGCACACTATTAAGTTCGAACATAAACATCAGCGTAATTTTTTTTTCTTTTTTTTGAGACGGAGTTTCGCTCTTGTTGCCCAAGTTGGAGTGCAATGGTGCAATCTTGGCTCACTGCAACTTCCACTTTCTGGGGTCAAGAAGTTCTCCTGCTCAGCCTCCCAAGTAGCTGGGATTACAGGCATGTCCCGCCATGCCTGGCTAATTTTATATTTTTAGTAGTGACGGGGTTTCTCCATGTTGGTCAGGTTGGTCTTGAACTCCTGACCTCAGGTGATCCGCCTGACTCAGCCTCCCAAAGTGCTGGGATTACAGGCATGAGCCATAGCGCCTGCCTCACATCAGAGTAATCTTTAAGGTACTGGCTTTCTGCATTTGTGCAACCCCTTTTGGATTGATTTAAAAGCTGGGCTCTGCCTTGAGATAGGGTGGTTAAGACAGCTTAGAGATGGGAGGTGGTCTGAGATGATGTCTCAAATCATAGAATAGTGATTCACATGGCATTAAAAAAAAACCATTTCAAACTCATTATATTCATTCATTCAGAGAAAATCAGCTTCTAACTATTAGGTTGGTGCAAAAGTAATTGCAGTTTTACCATGTAAAAGTAATGACAAAAACTGCAATTACTTTTGCACCAACCTAAGAGTAGGGGTCAGTGACTGATTTTGCTGCAGGAGATCACCGCACGTAATCAAAATTTGTCTCTTTGGCCCTTCCTGACTAGAGTTAGAATGGCAATCATTTAAAAATCTGGAGACAACAGATGCTGGAGAAGATGTGGAGAAATAGGAACACTTTTACACTGGTGGTGGGAGTGTAAAGTAGTTCAACCATTGTGGAAGACAGTGTGGCTATTCCTCAAGGACCTAGAAATAGAAATTCCATTTGACCCAGTAATCCCATTACTGGGTATATATCCAAAGGATTATAAATCGTTCTACTATAAGGACACATGCACACTAATGTTCATTGCAACACTGTTTACAATAGCAAAGACTTAGAACCAACCCAAATGCCCATTGATGATAGACTGGACAGGGAAAATGTGGTACATATATACCATGAAATACTATGCAGCCATAAAAAATGATGAGTTTGTGTCCTTTGTAGGGACATGGATGAACCTGGAAATCATCATTCTCAGCAAACCGACACAAGAACAGAAAATCAGACACCACATGTTCTCACTCATAGGCGGGTATTGAACAATAACACGTGGACACAGGGAGGGGAGCATCACACACTGGGGTCTGTTGTGGGGAAACAGAGGAGGGACAGCTGGAGGTGGGGAGTTGGGGAGAGATAGCATGGGGAGAAATGCCAGATATAGGTGATGGGGAGGAAGGCAGCAAATCACACCGCCATGTGTGTACCTATGCAACAATCTTACATGTCCTTCACATGTACCCCAAAACCTAAAATGCAATAAAAAAAAAAGAAAAAGAAAAAGATATTCCAAGTGGAGATAGCTTTTTGAAACTAACCATTTTAATCTGAAATGTCAAAAACACAGAATTCAAAGCAGGAATATGGAAGAAATGCATGACATGACTTATAAAATGAAGACCTTTCACAAGTGCAGCCGATGGGGAGAGTAAGAGACTAAGGTGAAGAAAAGAGAAAAAATAATCAATAAAGAAATAAAATTTTCCACAACTGTCACTCTAGCCCACCTTGTTT
The DNA here is from genome assembly GCF_001604975.1 of Cebus imitator. Lineage (NCBI taxonomy): Eukaryota > Metazoa > Chordata > Mammalia > Primates > Cebidae > Cebus > Cebus imitator. Next base: position 1,092,522 of record NW_016107866.1, read on the forward strand.
TCCTATACCTACTACATTTCCTCTTTGCTAATTGGATCATTGTTAGGCACAGCCAATCAAGAGTCCTGGAGGGACTCTGCCAGGTTAGAGGAGAAAAAAGGGATTTGCAGAAGTCCCAGCAGCTACTGACTGTCCTGGCAGTTCAGCAGCAGATGGCCTCCAACAAAGGCCACCACAGTAGTGGTGGATCTCAAGTTATCAAGGCAAGCAGTCTCCATCAAGTTCCTTGATCACTATAGTAGTAAGGAGCATCTTCTAGTGGCAGCCACACCTTCTCCTCAAAAGTCTAAATCTCAGCCCTATAGATTCTTTTTTTTTTTTATTGTACTTTAGGTCCTGGGGTGCATGTGCAGATCATGCCGGATTGTTGCATAGGTACACACATGGCAAATTCCTTTCTTGTGTACTTTCCCCCTATGTCTTGAAATAGTAGTCCACAGTAACTCTACACAGATGCTTCCTCTGTACATCTTTATGTTCTCTTTTACCCTTTTTCATAGCTAGCCACTTTTATCTCATTAAAAATACTTCAAATAAAATTTTCCCTGCTCAAATTACTACTAGCATGGTTTCTGTCTTATGACTGGACCCTTTCTGATTTACTTTATGTTTGGAAATATGTCGTGTGAATATTTATTCATCTCAATATTACGAGAGTTATAAACTTAAAACACAAATTCAGTTAAAAACTAAATAAGAAATTTTAATATGCATATTCATTAACTTGGTAATCCTCTAATAGGTAATTATCCTACAAGAATTATTGGATAAGTGCCCAAAAATTAATGCATAAGAATATTTTTATCAAAGTTTAAAACAACAGAAACAAATTGAAACTATTTCAAATAAGAAAGGAGACATATTGGATACCTAAAAGTCACAAAAGCAAAGTATTGTAAATAAGTACAGCTGGGAAGAATTCATGCAAACTTAAATTACTAACTAGAAAGTTGTCAAAACCAAGGCAGCGGCTTTCTCCATCCACCTCACTAGAACCACATCATGTAGCCTCACTACCTGTTCTCCCAGACCCCCTTTTTCTGCTCTCCTTTCTTTTCTTTCCATAGCACTCCAATATGCTATCTCACTCATTTAAAATGTCAGTAGTTTATTGTCTCCCTTCTCTAGAATGTTTGCTATATGAAAGCAAAAATCTTTGTTTTATTCCCTTATGTATCCCAAGCAGCTAGAGCTAGAACACTAAGTGGCACATAGTAGGTGTCACATGTCTGCTCCATTTTTTGTCTTTCTATGGATTTTCAATTTATTTTTAATTCTAAGATTACGCATGGTCATATATGGCTTGATTGTGGTGGATAAGCTTTCTCACATGCTACTGAATTCAGTTTGATAGTATTTTATTAAGGATTTTTTCAACTCAACTATCAGTGGTTAGCACAATTTTTTTTTTTTTTTTTTAAGCGGAGTTTCGCTCTTGTTACCCAGGCTGGAGTGCAATGGCCCGATCTCGGCTCACCGCATCCTCTGCTTCCGGGGCTCAAGCAATTCTCCCACCTCAGCCTCTCGAGTAGCTGGGACTACAGGCGCGTGTCACCATGCCTAGCTAATTTTTTGTATTTTTAGTAGAAACTGGGTTTCACCATGTTGACCAGGATGGTCTCGATCTCCTGACCTCATGATCCACCCGCCTCGGTCTCCCAAAGTGCCGGGATTATAAGCGTGAGCCCTGCTCCCGGCCAGCACAATTATTTTTAGTTTTATAGTTCCAAATTGTTGAGCAAGAAATCTGCTAGTATTCATCTCATCTTTTTGAGCCAGGCCAAAAGCTATAAAAGCCTAAATTAATCCTCCATTTGTGGAGGGAATGGTGAATGCCATGTCCTGTATTCCACTGCCCATTTGAAATTCATAAGGAAATATGGATGGGTCAGGCAATGTTTTGCATTTCTTATACAAAAGGGATTATTTATTGGAGCATTATTTTCAGTAACTATTTAGTAGCATTATTTTAAGTGTAATAATAGAAACTAAATATCTCTTCATTCCTGTCCACATATTAAAGAGACAATACAGACTATATTTATTTATATGGAAATATATTTATTATATGTATTTAGAATTTTTGTAAGACATAAAGCAAAGAGTAAGATTTTAAGGAGGAAATGCCTAGACATTGACAAATGTCCACAGCATCAAAAACATCCAGGAAAACATGACCAGATCTAGTGGACTAAGTAAGATACCAGTGACTATTCCCAGAGGGGTGAAGATATGTGACCTCTCAGATAGGGAATTCAAAATAGCTGTCTTGAGGAATCTTGGTGAACTTCAAAACAACACAGAGAAAAATTTAGAATTTTATTAAATTTAACAAAGAGACTAAAATAATTTTTAAAAACCAAGCAGAAATTTTGGAGCTGACAAATTCAACCAACAAACTGAAAATGAATCAGAGACTCTCGATGTCAAAATTGATAAAGCAAAATAATTAGTGAACCTCAAAGACAACCTATATGAAAACACACAATCAGAGGGAAAAAAAGAGAAAGAAATAGAATGACACATACATAGAAAATCTACAATATAGCCTCAAAAGGGAAAATCTAAGAATTATTGGCCTTAAAGAAGATGGTGAGAGAGAGATCAGAGAAGAAAGGCTATTTAAAAAACAATAGCAGAACTTTTCAAACCTAGAAAGAGATGTGAATATCCAGGGACAAGAAAGTCAAAGAACACAAAGCATATTCAACCTAAATAAGACTACCTCAAGACATACACTAATTAAATCCTCAAAGGACAAAGATAAAGGATCATAAAAGCAGCAAAAGAACGCAAATAACATATAAAGGAGCTCTGATACAACTGGCAGAAGACTTCTCAATGGAAATCTTTGAACAGAGGGAGTGGGATGACATTTTAAAAGTGCGGCAGGAAAAAGTTTCAACCTAGAATATTGTAACCGGAAAAAATACCTCTCGAATCTGAATGAGAAATAAAAATTTTCTGGGCAAGAAGCTAAGGGATTTGGGCAACATCAGACCTATCTTACAACAAACACTAAAGGAAGTTCAGACATTAACAAGCAAGGAGGAAGTATCTAAAGGTATACAACTAACTGGTAAAAGCAAGTACATAAAAAAAAAAAAAACTCAGAATACTCTAATACTGTGATTTCAGTGTATCATACAATCATCTTTTTTTTCAACTTTTATTTTAAGTTCAGGGGTTACCTGGGCAGGATGTGCAGGTTTGTTACATAGATAAACTTGTACCATGGTGGTTCACTACACAGATCATCCCATCACCCAGGTATTAAGCCCAGCCTCCATTAGCTATTCTTCCTGATGCTCTCCCTCCCCTACACCACCCAACAGGTTCCCAGTGTGTGTTATTTCCCTCCATGTGTCCATGTGCTCTCATCATTCAGCTCACACTTAAAAGTGAGGACATGCAGTGTTTGGTTTTCTGTCCCTGAGCCAGTTTGGTGAAAATAATGGCTTCCAACTATATACATGTCCCTGCAAAGGACATGATTTTATTCCTTTTCATGACTGCATAGTATTCCATGGTGTATATGTACCACATTTTCTTTATCCACTTTATCATTGATGGGCCTTTAGGTTGACTACATGACTTTGCTGCAGTTAATAGTGCTGCAATGAATGTATACATGCATGTGTCTTTGTAACAGAATGATTTATATTTTGGGGGGTATATACCCAGTAATAGGATTGCTGGATCAAATGGTAGTTCTGCCTCCAGGTCTTTGAAAAATCACTACACTGTTCAACAATGGTTGAACTAATTTATACCCCCACCAAAAATGTAAAAGTGTTCCTTCTTTTCTACAACCTAGCCAGCATCTGTTGTTTTTTGACTTTTTAGTTATAGCCATTCTGATTGGCATGATTTGCATTGTGGTTTTGATTTGCATTTCTCTAATAATCTGAAAAGAGATATGAATTGGGCAAGACAAAATTATGAAGTTGGAGAAATTCTCACCACCATTCACTTTCCCATATGGTGTTTCACTTTCTGTCCTCCTTGTAGCATCTTGTTATCTTAGGCAGTTTTTTGCCTTTCACCTTTACCCCACTAGGGCCTCTCCTCTCAAAGAAAAAAAGTTAAACATTTTTGAACCCTACTATTTGTCAACCCTGCTTACATTGTAAACCATGTTTATTGCAAAATAAAACACAGATACAGAAATTCACCCAAGTCAAATGTATGGCTTGATGAATTACTATAAGGTAAACATCATCCATGCCAAGAATAATAACTTTTCCAGCCACATAAGAAGCCCTTTTAATTTGCCACTTCCCAGTTATAACACCCTCCCTCCTGCCATTATCCTGGATTTTATGGTAATGGCTTCCTTGCAATTCCTTTTTCCAGTTCTATTACTCAAATATAGACACTCTAGTCTACATTTATAAAATTTTGACATGTCTTTTCAGTCATTTTAAAATGTATGCCTTTCTCTTCCATGCCTTTCATTTCTTTATCATGTCTATTGAAGAACTAGAAAATTCGATAGGTAGAGTTTCCCACAGTTTGGAGTTCTGAAGATGCTATCCTTGTACAGTTCAACATGTTTCTTTCTCATGGTTATTTCTTGCACATCCAGACAGCAGTTGATCTGACTCAGGCTTGATCCCTTTGATAGGACCACACATAGTATTTGGGATGATTTAGACATATGATGTCCAGTTTTCTCTCTTTTGGCGACTTTAGCAGCCATTGATATTTAATGGAATTAATTGGCCATTGTAAATGATGTTTCCTGATTGCAGCATTTATTTTTAATTTATAAATTAGAACACCTTTTATAAAGCAACATTTCCCTTCATCTCCTACTTGATTACCTAGTAGTGTAGTTCATATAGGAAAAGTAAAATGCATGCTTTATTCTTTTCCTTTATTTACTAGTTTTTGAGATAACAACTTAGTTCCATGCCACCAAAAGGAGATCATTTTTTAAAATATTATGAATTTATAAATTTAAACATACTTAATAGACTGCAATTTATTGCAATTTGTATCATTGTTGAAGCTCGCTTACTATATGATTAACTTTTATTTAATTTTTATGTGAGCAGATAGTTTTTATTATCTAGCTAGGGATGCCTTCTTCAGTAACTGAGTTTTATAAAAATAAATTTTGTTCTTTTTTCTTTTCTATTTCCTCTTGCAGACTGTAGGTGGCTTTATTGTTATAAGAAAATGGTCACTGTAGAATAAATCTGAAAATATAAAAAAGCATTAAAACAGAAAATAAATGTAAGTCATATTCTCACCACCCAACATAATCACTATAACACTTTGGTAAATACACTTCCAGAATTTTATATAGAAAGAAATAAATTCTTTTTTGTTTTATTATTTATTTACATTTTTAATACACATTATTTACATTTATAAATACACAAGTTATACATATTTATAGGTAGATGTGATATTTTGATACAAGCATACAATGTGTAATGATCAAATCAGCGTATATTGGAATATCTATCACCTCAAGCATTTAACATTTCTTTATGTTAGGAACATTCCAATTCTACTCTGGTAGTTATTTTGAAATATACAGTGCATTATTGTTAACTATAGTATTATTGTGCTGATATGCACTAAATTTTATTCCTCATAACTGCATTTTTGTGCCTATTAACCCTCTGCTCCTCCCCTCAATCTCCTCCCTCCCCATTACCCTTCATAGCCTCTGGTAACCATCCTTTTACTCTCTGTTGCCATGAGTTCAATTTTTTAGGCTTCCATACATGAGTTCCATGCATCTTGTTGCAAATGACAGGACCACTTTCTTTTTCATAGCTCTGTGATATTTTGCTGTGTGTATGTATCACATTATCTTTGTCCATTCACCTGTTGATGGGCGCCTATGTTAATTTTATATCTTGTCTACTATGAATAGTGCAGCAGTAAACATGGGAGTGTAGGTGTCTCAGTATACTGATTTCTTTTCATTTGGATAGATACCCAGCAGTGGGATTGCTGGATTGGGCAGTTCTATTTTTATTTCTTGAAGAACCTACACACTGTTCTTCCTAGTAGCTGTACTAATTTACAGTCCCACCAGCAAGGTATAATGGTTCTTCTTTCCTCACAGCCTCACCAGCATTTGTTATTGCTTGTCTTTTTGATAAAAGTCATTTTAATTGGGGTGAGATGATATCTCATTACAGCTTTGTTTTATATTTCTCTAGTGATTCGTGATGTTGAACATTTTAAAAATATAATTGTTGGGCATTTGTATGTCTTCTTTTGATAAATCTCTATTCAGACCTAATACCAATTTTTAAGCTGGATTTTTTGTTTTTTTCCTTTTGAGTTGTTCATCTTATATATTCTGGTTGTTAATTCTTCATCAGATGGGTAGTTTGCAAATACTTTCTTCCATTCTGCGGGTTATCTCTTGACTTTGTTGATTGTTTCCTTTGCTGTGCAGAAGAATTTTAGCTTGATATGATTCCATGTGTCCATTTATGCCCTGGTTGTCTGTGCATTTGAGGTCTTACTCAAGAAATATTTGCCCAGACCAATGTCCTGGAATGTTTCCCCAATATTTTCTTCTAGTAGTTTCATAGGTTAAAGTCTTAGATATAAGTCTTTAATTCATTTTGATTTTAATTTTGTATATTGTGAGAAATGGGTCCAATGGATATCAGATTTTCCCAGCACCACCTGTTGAAGACTGTCCTTTCCCTATTGTATGTTCTTAGCACTTTTGTTGAAGATGAGTTTGCTGTAAATGCATAGATTTGTATCTGGGTTCTTCATTCCATTTCATTGTCCTATGTGTCTGTTTTTATGCCAGTACCATACTGCTTTGGTTATTATAGCTTTGTAGTATAATTTGAAGTCAGATAATGTGATAACTCTAGATTTTTCTTTCCTCAGGATTGCTTTGGCTATTCAAAGTTTTATTTATTTATTTATTTTGTAGTTCCATATAAATTTTAGGATATTATCTTCTTTCTGTAAAGAATGGTACCGGTATATTGACAGGAATTATATTAAATCTGTAGATTACTTTGCATAGTAGTAATATTTTAACAACATTTATTCTTCCAATCCATAAACATGGAGTATCTTTCCATTTGTTTGTGACCTCTTCAGTTTCTTGCATAATGTTCTATAGTTTTCATTGTAGAGATCTTTCACTTGATAAGTTTCTTCCTAGGTATTTTATTTTATTTATATCTATTGTAAACAGGGTTACTTTCTTGGTTTCTTTTTCAGATTCTTTGCTGTTGGCATATAAAAATGCTACTGATTTTTCTATGTTGATTTTGTATCTTTCAGCTTTACTAAATGTATCACTTTTGATAGGTTTTTTTGGTCATTTTTAAGTTTTTCTAACTATAGAATTATATTATATTTTCTGTAAACAGGGATAATTTGACTTCCTCATTTTCAATTTAGATGCCCTTTATTTATTACTTTAGCATCATTTCTCTGGCTAGGATTTCTCTTACTATATTGAATAAAAGTGGTGAAAGATGAAATCTTTGTCTTGTTCTAGATCCTAGAGAAACAGCTTTCAGTTTTTCTTTATTGAAAATGACAGTAGCCATGTGTTTGTCACACATGATTCTTATTGTGATAAGGTATGTTCCTTCTATAGGCAGTTTTTTGAATGTTTTTGTCATGTAGGGATGTTGAATTTTTATCAAATGCTTGTTTGGTATCTGAAATGATCATGCCCATGTGCAGATGTTCATGGCTGTAATCTCAGCACTTTGAGAGGCAGAGGCAGGCAGATCACTTGAGGTCAGGAGTTTAAGACCAGCCTGGCCAACATAGTGAAACCCTATCTCTACTAAAAATACAAAAAATAGCTGGACATGGTGGCACGTGCCTGTAATCCCAGCTACTGGGTATGCTCAGGCAAGAGAAGTGCTTGAACCTGGAAGACGGAGGTTGCAGTGAGCCAAGATAGCAGCACTGCACTCCAGCCTGGGCAACAGAGCAAGACTCCATCTCACAAACAACAACAACCAAAACAACTGAAAAAGAAATGATCGCATAGTTTGTTCTTCATTCTGTTGATGTGCTATGACATTTATGTTGATTTATTGATTTACTGAACTATTCTTACATCCATGGGATGAATCCCATTTGATTATAATGAATGATTTTTTTTTTTTTTTGAGGCAGGGTTTTGGCTATGGCACCCAAACTGGAGTTAAGTGGTATGATCTCAGCTCACTGCAACCTCCGCTTCCCAGGTTCCAGTGATCCTCCCACCTAAGCCTGCTGAGGAGCTGACTACTGGCACACACAATCATGTCTGACTAATTTTTTTGTATTTTTTGTAGGGATGAGGTATCGCCATGTTGCCAGGCTGGTCTCAAACTCCTGAGATCCTGCTATCCACCTGCCTCAGCCTCCTGAAGTGCCACTGCACCCAGCCTTAATGACCTTTTCAATATGTGGTTGATATTGCTTTGCTAGAATTTTTGAGGATTTTTGTTTCTATGTCTGTGCTTATTAGAGATATTGTTCTGTAGTTTTGTTGTTGTTATATCTTTGCCTAGTTTTGGTATCAGGGTAATCTGATCTCATATAATGAGTTTTAAAGCATGATCCCTCCTTGGCCAGACACAGTTGTTCACACCTGTAATTCTAGCACTTTGGGAGGCTGAGGTGGGCAGGTCACTTGAGGTCAGGAGTTCAAGACTAGCCTGGCCAACATGGTGAAACCCCGTCTCTACTAAAAATACAAAACTTAGCCAGGCGTTGACAGGCACCTGTAGTCCCAGCTACTCGGGAGGCTGAGGCAAGAGAATTGCTTGAACCCGAGAGGCAGAGGTTGCAGTGAGCCAAGATCATGCCATTGCACTGCAGCCTGGGCGACAGAACAATACTGTCTAGAAAAAAATAAAAAAGAAAAGAAAAGGGAAAAAAAAGTATTCCCTCCTCCTTATTAATATTATTATTTTTGGAATAATTTGAGTAAGATTGGTATTAGATTTTTGAATGTTTGATAGATTTCAGCAATATAATCTACAGGTTCCAGGTTTTCTTTGCTGGAAGACTTTTTATTACTGCCTCTATTTGATTACTTGTTACTGGTTTATTCGGGTTTTAGTTTTCTTCATGGTTTAATCTTTTTGGCTGTATGTGTCTAGGAATTTCAAAACAAAAGTGTTCTGGAAAATACCAGCAGGAGTGTTACACACTAGTTTCCAAGTAAGCAAACTAAATCATAATTTCTAACAAAGAAAATCAACATCAGGTCATCACTGTAAGTAATAAAAATATCTCCAGGATTATAAAACAATACCTCCAACTGTAGCATGACAAAAATTAACTAAAATACATATAATTTGTCCTGAGTGCCCAATCACCAAAATTTATCTTTAATTGTTTTGTCTTCACTTTTCCATCTCAGTTTTTTTCCTCCAGACACTCTCCTCTTTCATTCATTGGCCACCATTTCAAACTTCGAATGTCAACAAGAAAAAAAGATTAAAAAAGGAGAATGGATGGAAAAAGGAGTATGGCAAGAGTATAAGTGTGGTGCAAATGAAAGTATATTTTAGCATTATCTTTCCAAAATTGTGAAGCATGGATTGCAGAAAGAGTCAAGAGACAGACACATGAAAAGGCCAGTGCTGTAATTTGGGTATAGTTGTTTCCACCAAATCTCGTATTGATCCCCAATTTCGGAGGTGGGGCTTAATAAGAGGTATTTGGGTCATGAAAGCAGATCTCTTATGAATAGATTAATTCCCTTCCTTAGGGCAGGGGGTTAGTGAATTTTCACTATATTAGTTCCTGCAAGAGCTGGTTGTTAAAAAGAGCCGGGCACCAGCCTTTTCTCTCTCACCTCCTCTGTCACTATGTGATCTCTGCCTACCCAGCTCCCCTGTGCCTTCCACCATAAGTAAAAGCAGCCTGAGGCTCTCACTATATACCCAATCTCAAACTTTCCAGTTATCAGAATCATGAGCCAAATAAACCCTTTTTCTTAATAAATTTTCCAGCCTCAGGTATTCCTTTATAACAACACAAAACAATATAAGACAACCAATGCAAAAGATAGCCCAAATTAATCCAAAGACTGGGACTCTTAAAATCAGGCATGATTAGAATGGACTTAGACACTACCCAGACCCATTTCTAAAATACTCTTGACTCAGACAAAGCCATTAGAGAGAGGGAGAGAGAGCAAGAAAAAAAAGCCCCTTTTAATTATTATAGTATGTTCTAACATAAGGGATGTTTAACCAGCCCTGCCCAGCTTTCCCAGGTACAAGACAATTTGAAAGTCATCTCTATGAATAAAGTATTGTACCCTGAAAGGAGATAAAATGTTAAACACTTAACACTAAAAAGAATCTAATCATAATGTCTCTTTAATGATTCAGAGGCCCTTCAATATGTAGCAATAACTAAAACTGATCATTATAAAAATCAATTATTGCTGGATGTATGATTTACAGAAATACTATCTGAGAAGTCTGGTAAAGGTAATTCTGAATAAACAACTGCATACTAAAAATACTTTAGTATATTTCCTTTTTCTGTCTTTTTCTCCAGTCAAAATTAAAATACTTTCTGAGAATATAAGTTTTCCAAAGCAAGCAAAATGACACTGGAAAAAAACAGGGGCCTAAGAACATTTTCCAAATCTAGGACACATGCTGTTTTTAAAATATATTTGGTCATAAATAAATATATTGAGTACATTAATAAATGCCTCTTTCAAAAGCTCTTCAATCACAAGGATTTTAAATCACTGCTCTGAAAAAAAAGGGACTATTAGGAATTTGAAAAGTAAGCATAATTCAGCCCTCTCCAAGTTATCCTGCATTTTTTCAAGGTTAGTTGTTCTTATAAAACATATATAAATATGCATATCTTGTCTCTGAGTCACTCACTTCAATGTCCTAAAGCAAAAGGAAATAGGAAAGTCATAAGAGACTTTCAGATACCAGGGGCTGAATGAAACTTGAACACCATCTATAAGCTTGTGCCATTTAATGGTTTATATTTTTTTAATTCATGGACTGCATTTATATTTGGCCGCAAGGCATTTATTGCTGGCTGTAAGGCTTGAGGAAGCCTGAGCAAGCTGTGTACAGCAGGCATTACAGTTGATTTACCTATATGCAAAAACCAAATCCCACTGGCTCCGTGATGCTTGAAGAAACAAAGTATTTTTGTATGAAAGGCAAAACAGATATAACCCTGTTCCTTCCACTGCACTAATTCTGTGCTAATGAAACAGAATTCAACTGGGTATTATCTGGGATAAATTTTCCTTTACAAATCTCTTTTTGGGTTTATTACAATTTTCAGTCTCCCCAGCAAAGTGATTGTATTAAGACAAAGAATCAAAATGTATACCTAAAACCAAAACAAAAAACTTAAACAACCAATACCAAGTTTATAGGACTCTTTCATTCAGGAAGAAGTGGTTTCATTAATTTAAACAAGTCTCTTCTCTAATTTCTGTGCTTTGTTATTGATTTAGCAATCATTGGGGTTAAAACTGAAAAATTCTCTTTCCCCATATTTTAATTACCTAAAGGATTTACCTGTTTATTATTTTTAAGCCAACCTGCCTAAACTACTGAGAAAAAACAAAAAGAGTGAGAAAGTATGACGAAAACACTTCTTACAGTGACCTGGAAATACGTCAAATTCAGACAGGATAAAGACTAGATGGTATTTATCATATTGAATATAGTAAATGCTCAGACACTGAGTCCTATCTTTGTTTAAAGTAATACTACTTGGTCTTATCACATTCCACATTGAAAACTGTTATAATATGTAAGAGATCTATGGTACACACATGCAAGTGAACAGAACGCTAAGAGGATAATTATCTAACTGCATGTAAGTCATTTTAATTGCAATTTTCCAAGTCAACAAACACAACAAAAATAGGCATTTAGTGGTTTAATATGTTATCAGACTATTCTTTGGACTTGTCCCTATCCTAATATGGCAGAAGAATGAATGCAGTCCAGACCATTATATATCTAAAACACACATCAGTTCTTTATATAAATACCTCAAACACTAGGTGATCTCCCGTATTGTAGCCAACATGTAATATAGGATGGAGTACCTTCAGCTGTTAACTTCAAATAAGAATCTGCATAGAAGTCTTGGAAATTTTGTAGAATAGCCAGGTATGATGATACAAGTTGAGCCCATTGTTCTCTTCTAAATGTTTCCCTTACCAAAAGTGCAAAATAATTTTTAGATGAACATGACTGTCACATTAATTCACTCCAATAATACTTATTCTATATTCAATGCCCTGTGCCAGGCACTATGAGAAATTAAAAATAAAATACAAACTTTAAAATCTAGAGTGAGAGCTATGAATGTAACGAATCAGAAAACATATGATAAAGAATTTAGATTAAATTCTTTTAGCAAACAATGACATTGAAAACTGAAGAATTCATCATAATCTCATTAATACTTTATCATATATTCCATTAATAAAAAAGTATTCCCCAAATTAAAAGTAGAGAAAAATAACTATTGTGAGCATGTGATAATTGGATAAATTCTTCCAATTATTTTTACTTACTAGTGTAATGAAAATTCATTTTATGAAATTTTTATACCAGTTGGTAACTTCCTGGATCCATCTGATGGAGATTTTTAAGTCCAAACAAAAGTTTCTAGAATCTTTGTCTTAAAAATCAACTATATATTTGAACTGAAGTATACACACAGTGGATTTTTTTCATCAGAAATTAACATTCTGGTTAAAAGCATCTGTATCAAATAGAAATATTAAATTTGACTTTATCTCACAGGTCCTGGAAATTATTAGGCATAAGAATTTGACAAAAGTCAAAGAAACAAATTAGAAGAAAAGGTCTGTTTGATTCTCTGCATCATGATTTTCTCAACTGTGTAGGAAAATGTTACATATGCTGGTCTTGTACACATCCACTGAACAATTTTTGTATTCAGAGGAATGCTGATACAGAAAAGAGAGCATTACCTTTGAGTTCAAATTAGTCAGGAGAAAAGAAAATAATATACCCTCAATGTTTATTTTTTTCATTGTGCTCTTTCAAAAATGCTCAGCTATCGACAGATATATATATATATATATATATATATATATATACCACTATTCCTATATTCTGTATCTGCAATAGTAAATACTAAATTCCTATACTCTGTATCTGTAATAGTAACTAATAATTATTAATATTTCCTGGAACTTAAAAAATATTTGTCTACCAGAGCTTAGCCATATAGAACAGGGCTGTTTCTTCTGTGTAATTTCCCATCAATATCAGTTGTACCATAAAGTTGAGATTCTAGGACTGCCAATTTTCCATAAACACATCATTAAGATAGCCTCCAGGGAATTAAACCACCCAAGGGTGTTAATAGAATGAAAATACTGCCAACAAAAATGCTATTCCAGTCTCTGAACTGGATATTTGCCTAGATCTTTAAGCATTTCTACATACGCTTAATTTTAAAATTTAAGTCATCCTTAGAAATTTTAAGCACTCCAATTTTAGCATAGGAACAAAGAAAGAGGCTGCAAGTAGCTTTGAGTTTACAGTTCAGTAAGCGCACTAAACCAGAGCACTTCTCCTTTCTTAGAAACAAACCTAAAGTCAATCATAATGAGTTGCTTCCATTCTTTAAGCAAGATTATTCTAGAAGATTGGCTTGGCTTATCTTGTCTTACAGAGAAAATTTCATTTTATTTTTGACAAAGAGAGGAGATCATTTCATTCAAGGGGCTGTTATTTTGTATACTTTTTTCAAAAAGACATTCAATTGACCTCACCCAAGATTGATATTTTAGACTGATGAGTCCATTTCTTAGTGTAGACAAGTGCATTAGCTATAAAATTAATTTTCACATAAATTCAAATCACATCTATGTACAAGAGAGTCTTGTTCATCCCTCCCTAATGGAGACAGTCTGAGTGTAATTTATGCTATTTGCATCAGTAATACTCATTTCCAACACTGAATATTTGGCCAGAGGCATCTTTTTCTAAAGACCCTATCAAGCTTAACAACTATAATTAACAATTCATAAAAAATGTTCTCTTTCAACATGATGCTGAAATAGCATCTTAATAAAGAATTTATTCAGTGAACCAAAGAAAGAAAAATATAAATTACAAATAAGGTTCTTATTTCATATTTAATCTAAACATTTTAAAATCTAATCTAACTGGTAAATAGAGTAACAAAAGTAAACATTGTTTGAGTATCATAACAAGGGCTAAAAGAAAGACAAAATAAATTTAATAAGCATGCTAATATTATTAGGGCTAAAGAAGGCAAATAAAATTTAATAAATATTTTATTATATAATATTAAAGCAAACACTTATTTAGGAATAAAAGAAAAAAATAAGTATTTAAAAATTATACGAAATGATCATTTTTGTTTAGTTTGGAGGATCTTTAAATTTAATAGTATATTGATATACAAACAGCATCGTTTCCTATTTATGTGTACTATAAATAAAACTTGGCCAGGCACAGTGGTCTATAATCCTAGGCACAGTGCCTATAATCCTAGCACTTTGGGAGGCCAGGGTAGATGAACCATGAGGTCAGGAATTTGAGGCCAGCCTGGCCAATATGGTGAAACCGTGTCTCTACTAAAAATGAAAAAATTAGCTGGGTGTAGTGGCATAAGTCTGTAGTCCCAGTTGCTTGGAAAGGTGAGGCGGGAGAATTGTTTGAACCTGGGAGGCGGAGGTTGCAGTAAGCCAAGATCCGGCCACTGCACTCCAGCTTTGGCAACAGAGGAAGACTTCATCTCAAAATAAATAAATAAATAAATCTTCTAGCATGTTATTTTATGATCAATAATATGAATAAAAGATAATAAGGCTGGATGATCAATTTTGGAATCTGAGAATTAGAAAAACAATGATGATTTCATTTCATGCAAAAAAAAAAAAAAAGTTTAACAAAATACTTTCCTAGAAAATCAAAAACTGGAGGAATTTATCACCACTGGACTGGCCTTACAAGATATGCTTCAGGGAGTCTTACATCTGAAAACAAAAGAGTGATATTTACTATCAAAAAACACAAAAATGAAAACTCACTGTTAAAGCAAATACAAAAATGGGAATGAGAAAGGGGTCAAACATTACCACTACAGAAAACCAGCAAACTACAAAGGTAACAGTAAGAGAGGAAGAAAGGAACAAAGGATATATAAAACAACCAGATCACAGTTAGCAAAATGACAGTTAGCCTTTAGTGAAAATATATTAAATACCCCCACTTAAAAGATATAGACTGGGTGAATAATAAGAAAACATGACCCAATTATATACTGCCCATAAGAAATTCATTTTATCTGTAAAGTCACATGTAGACTAAAAATGAAGGCATGGAAAAAGATATTTCATGAAAATGGAAACCAAAAATGAGCAGAAGTAGCTATACTTACATCAGAAGAAAAGATAGACTAAGTCAAAAACTGCAATTAAAAAAAAAAAGACAAATACAGGATCAATTGAGCAAAAGGATATAACAATTCTATATATGCACACAATGCAACAGCACTCTGATACATAATTTTGGGGACTTTAACTCTTCACTCTCAGCATTAGACAGATCGTCTAGAAAGAGAATCAATGAAGAAACATTGTATTTAAATGAGCTTTAAACCAAATGCACCTAACATTTAAAGAACATTTCATCCTACAACTAAAGGACACATATTCCTCTCCTGAGAATACACAATATTCCCTAGGATAGACCACATGTTAGGCAAAAAAAAACAAGTCTTGAAAAATTTTTTTTAATTAAAATCATATGAAGTATCTTCTCAGAACACAGTGAAATAAAACTAAAAATCAATAACATGAGAAACTCTGGACACTGTAAACATACATTGCTTGGAAAATTAAATAATAGTCTCCTGAATAACCATAAGGTGAATGAAGAAATTAAGAAATAAAGTTTTTTGAAACAAATGAAAGTGGAAACACAATATATCAAAATCTATGGAATACATCAAAAGCAATGCTAAAACGAAGTGTATAGCAAAAAAAACACCAATGTGAAAAACCTTAGAATAATTTCAAATAAACAACAAAAGGATACACCTCAAGGAATTACAAAGCAAAGAAACAAAAACTCAAAAAGTAGAAGAAATAAAATAATGAAGATGAGAACAGAACTAAACACAATAGTCTAAAAATTACAAAGTTTCAGTAAAATGAAAAGTTGATTTTTTGAAAAAAATAAACAAGTTGATACTCCACTAGCTAAAAGAAAATCCAAATAAAATCAGAAATGAAAAGGGAGAAATTACATCTGATACTGCAGAAATACAAAAGATCATTAGAGACTTATGAACACTTATACATTAACAAATTGGAAAAGCTGGAGGGAACAGATAAATCCCTGGACATACACAATCTATCAAGACTGAACCAGGAAGAAATAGAAAACCTGAACAGAACAATAATGAGTAACAAGGTTGTATCAGTAATACAAATTCTCCCAACAAAGAAAATCGCAAGACCAGATGGCTTTACTACTGAATTCTACCAAGTTTATAAAGAAAAATTAACACCACTTCTTCTGAAACTCTTCCAAAAATTAAAAAGAATTTTCCCTTATTCATTCTAAGAGGTCAACATGACCCTGATACCAAAACCAAAGATATGACCAAAAACAAATAGACCTACAGGCCAATATCCCTAACAAACATAGACACAGAAGTTACTCAACAATAATATACCATGATCGGGGTGATTTATCCTATGCATACAAGACTAGCTTAACATACACAAGTCAATAAATGATACATCACATCAATAAAATAAAGGACAAAATGTATCTACCTCAATAGAGGCAGAAAAAGTATTTTATACTATTCGATATCCATTCATGATATAAAAAAAAACCTCAACATATTAGACATAGAAGGAACATACCTCAACATAATATAGACCATATATCACAAACCCACAGCTAATATCATATTGAATGGGAAAAAGCTGATAGCCTTTCCACTAAGAACTGGAACAAGACAAGGATGTCTATTTTCACTATTTTCCTTCCACGTAGTACTGGAAATTCTAGCCAGAGCAATCAGGATAAAGAAAATAATAAAAGACGTCCATATTGGAAATAAGGAAGTCAAATTGTTACTCTTTGCACATGAAATAATTTTACATACAGAAAAACCAAGGACTCTACCAAAAACTTATTAGAATTCATGAACAAAGTCATTAAAGCTGCAGGATAGAAAATCGACATACAAAAATCAGTAGCATCTCTCTATACCAACAGCAAACAATTTGAAAAAGAAACCAATAAAGTAATTCCATTTACAATAGACACAAACAAAATAAATACCTAGGAATAAATATATCCAAAGAAGTGAAAGCTCACTATAAGAAAACTGTAAAACATTGATGAAATAAACCAAAGAGGACACCAAAAAAAAAAACAGAAAGATATTCCATATTCATGGCTTGCAAGAATCAATATTGCTAAAATGTCCGTACTACCCAAAGCAATGTACAGAGTCAATGCAATCCCTATCAAAATTCCAATACCATTCTTCACAGATATAGAAAAATACGTAAAATGTGTATGGAATTACAAAAAAACCTGAATAGTAAAAGCAGTTCTAAGCAAAAGAACAAATCTGAAGGTATCACATAATCTGACTTCAAATTATACTAAAAAGCAATAGTAAGCAAAACAGCATGGTACTGGCATAAAAACAGACACATAAACCAATTGAACAGAACAGACAGCTCAGAAATAAATCCACATATTGAGAGCCAACTGATTTTTGACAGAGTTGCCAAAAACATATTGGGGAAAGGTGACCCTCTTCAATAAATAATGCTGGGAAAACTAGATATTCATATACCAGGAACTAGACTCTCTGGCCTATCTCTCTGCATATAGAAAAAGTAACTCAGAATGGATTAAATACCTAAACTATAAATGTATTAAGTTAGAAAGTATAAAAATATTAGAAGATTACATTGGGGAAACATTTCAGGCAAAGATTTTATGACTATGACTTCAAAAGTACAGAAAACATAAAATAGACAAATGGGACTATATCAAACTGAAAGGCTTCTGTACAGCAAAGTATACAATCAACAGAGCAAAAAGACAATCTGCAGAATGTGAGAAAATATTTCTAAAGTATTCATTTAATAAAAGACTAATATCCGTAATATATAAGTAATCCCACAACTCAATAGCAAAAAAAAAAAAAAAAAAAAAAAAAAAAAAAAAAAACCCACTGAAAAAACAAATAATCTCGTTATAAAGTGGGCAAAGGATCTGAGTAGACATTTCTCAAAAGAAGACATACAAATGACCAACAGATATATTTTTTAAATGCTCAACATCACTAATCTTCAAGAAAATGGAAATTAAAACCACAATGTGGTATTATTTCACTCTAGTTAAAATGGTTATTATCAAAAGACAAAAAATAGGAGATGCTTGCAAGGATGCTGAGGAAAGGACTTATATACTGTTATTTAGAACACGAATTAATATAGTCATTATAGGAGGCAGTATGGAAGTTTCTCAAAAAACTAATAATGGAACTGCTATATGATACGGCGATTTTAATAATGGGTATTCATCCAAAGAAAAGGAAATCAAAATACCAAAGGGATACCTGCCCTCCCATGTTTATTGCAGCACTATTCACACTAGCCAAGATATGGAATCATCAATCAATAGATGAATGGATAAAGACAATATGGTACATTTACACAATGAAATACTATTTAGCCATAGGAAAAAAAAAAAAACAGAATGAAATCCTGTCCTGTGCAGCAACATGAATTGGACTGGAGGGCAATATGTTAACTGAAATAATCTAGGCACAGAAAGACAAATATTACATGATCTCCCTCATATGAGACCTTAAAAAGTGTATCTTATAAAGGTAGAAAGAAGAAAAACAGTTACCAGAGGCTGGGAAGGGTAGGAGAGGAATGAAGAGAGTTGGTTTAACGGGTACAAACATACAATTAGATAAAAGGAATCAGTTGCAGTGTTTGATATCATTATATAACGACTATAGTCAACATAATTTATTATATATTTCAAAGTAGCTAGAAGAAAATATTTAAAATGTTCCCAACACAAAGGAGTAATGTTTGTGAATAAACAAACTGATTTTATCATTATACATTACATGCATGTATCAAAATATCACATATACCCCATAAATATGTACAATTATTATGTATCCATAAAAATAAATGATTATTTTTAAAAACAAAAACCAAAACAAAAATAAAATGAGAAAGCTGAATAAAGAGGGGTTAAGTAATTTTTTCAAGGTTATGCAAACTTGAGCCCAGGAACTATGAAAATAAATAAATAAGCATTCCATCATAAAGGAAATTCATCTAATCTGGCATTTTAAAATCATTTTAAAATCAATAAATTAAACTCATGCCTAAAGTAAATATGATTTAGACTTAAAAGTAGGCTTATTATTAACCATAAGAGTAATAATCAAACTCTGACAATTCTAATCATTTATGGCCTTTTATAATTCTAACTAGCAAGTGCTTGATTATAACTAATCTATGCTATAACAATAACAACAATTATATCATACAAGACCTTACCTCTAAAATTAACAAAAGCACTAGCATTATCTTATGAAAGGTGATCAGAAAATAGTTCTTATAGTTTTATCTTTGTGACTGCAACACAGTTGGAAATTACTCTGATAAAAATCAAATTTGCCTAAAGGCATGCTTAATCTAAACATGAAATGTCTCAAAGCTGAACAACTATAAGGCGAGCCAAAAATAAACTAACTAGAGATATGGAGTAGCCTGCTTTCTTCCTTTAAGTAAAAAGACTGGGAAAAACCTAATTACTGATCTGTTTCAAGTCAGTTTTCTTTTTAATACATTAGAAGTTAAAAGGCTTCGATCAAAACTATATGCCTGTGGAGAAAAATGTTGCTATAGAAAACCACCTGGTTTCACATCCATATATTTAAAGCTTAGCTATTATTCTTTTTTCTCTTTTTTGATCCTCTAAGACTTGCTGCACTGGAGACTTCTGAGTACTCCTAATTCATTGCAGTGATTTTTGATCAAATATCATAGACAATTGACTAACACATTTAAATGACCTTAAAATTAAGCAAAATGATTGTTTGTCGGACTTTTTGTAAGTGCAAAGAAGAAAAGAGAAGATATGAGGAGTCAGCCAAAAATACATCTATAGGTAAAAATAAGAGGATAAAAAGGCATGAGAAATATCTGTAAGTTTCCCTATCCTGTCTTTCTAGCTTTATCAGCCCTTTCTCTCCCAAAGTTATGATCTGTCCCTGATACAGCATTACTGTTCATTTCCTCAACTGTGCTTTCTTACTTCTGCACCTCTGCCCATCTCTGCCTATTTAAATGACATATATCTTTAGACTCAGCAGAGATGCCTTATCTCTAATTTCAACAGTTGCCCCTCAGCCCTAAACACATATGCAACCAGAAGCTCTTTCTTTTCTTGAACACTTTTAACATTTATATCTATTTTCTTTATGGAAATATTTAATGTATTATGCTATATATTGTAGTTGTATATATTTGTCATATCCTCATCCTCAATGGCTGCAATTTCCTAAAAGTCAGATACCAATGATTACAGTTGTTTTTGTATCTTCTGCAGTGCTCAGCACAGTGCCTTTACCCACAGTAGTTACTTAATAAATGTCTATTAATTAATAAACTCTTGAGTTTTGTTTTCATTCTCTAGCTCTTTATTTTTACAATCAACAAAAATGATTTCTTGTGTGTATTTTGTGCTGTCTTCATATCTCCCTCCATCTAGATTCACTGCATAAAAGGACTGGTGTAATCTTGGTCACTTCCTTTAAATAATTAAAATTCTTTTTCCTTCTCAACTACCAGAAATCAACAGTACCTTGTTAATAGTCCACTGTTAATGCAAATGTAATTCTATCTTTTTTCAAGATAAATACTATGAAAGCTTTTGCACAAACATTTTCTCCATAACATAATGGCAATTTTTGTTTTGGAGTAGGGAGAGTGGGAAGGTTGCCCACTACAACCAAGCATTCCCTCCATTGCTCTGACTAAACTGTGAAAACCACTCTTAAAGTACCTGGTGTAGCTGTATAGTTAAGAATTAGGGAGGGTATGTGAACTAAAAGAATTCTTTTCAAAACCTACTTTCCCCCAGTAAAAGTATATTATAAATTTTAAAAGAAGTGTTGATCAAACTCTAGCATGATTGCATTTGGTGCATTATCTACCAAAGTACTATTGAGCAGATATGCACACTACATGGAAAAGACCAAGAACAAGGTAGTTCTCAGTACCACCTAGGTAGCCCTATTTTGTATACCTAAATATCTCAAAGAAAAAAAATAATTGTCAACCTAAGCCACAAGGTCCGTGAAGCCTAGGTCTTTGTCGTAATCTGCTTGTCTACTCTAACACCCAGCAGAAAATGTGGTCTTTTTAAGAGCTTGTGAATGGATGGATGGAGGGAAGGAAAAATAAATGATTATGTAGTGCTATTTTACTACATTCCCTAGACCTCATATGATTCCTAAGACCCTAGAACTATGAAATATCTAGGTTCAGATTTTTCATTTACTTAAGATTTCCTCAAGAGTTGAGGTTTGTCAGGGTTACAGAATTTTAACCTATATATGAAGGTAGAAAAGTTGATAGTGCTCATTCTTGGACTGGGTAATAATCTTCCACTAAGACAGTTTCCCCACCTCCATGTTTTCTGGCCTCTAGATAACCTGGGAACAGAGTAAATGCAACAGGGAAACAGAATTGTAGTCAAGCGTTCAGACTTACTCCACCTTCCCAACTTGTGGACAAGCCTAAAAGTTTGAGTTCCTAGAATTTGCCTACATGTGAAGGATTCAGACTGAGAGCAATATTTCATTCACTGGTACCCCGCTTTGATCCTAGTAAGCACCATTAGGCATCATACATGGCTTTACATCTCTGTGCAGTGCTGAACCATCTGCCACTCCTCTCAGGCCACCCATTATATTTTTCCTTTAGAAATATACATCATTATGTTAGCAACATTTATAAACAGAAGGACATTTCTACAGAATGAATCTCTCAGCATAAGTAAGTGAATATATGTTACAACATATAATTTAATAGGATGGTAAAAGTCATGTTAATCATTGTTAGACTCACAAGATTCATAATGCATCAGCAAATTTAAAATTTTATGAAGAACCAAATGATAATATTGCACTGATTTAATTTAAAGTTTTCTCTAGAAAATTTCATGGTTATCATTAGTAATAGAGATAAAATCTATGGTCCAAGAACAAAATGTAGGCAATCTCCTATTTTTCTGAATATGTATTTTTAAATAAAATATTGGAAAATGTAACGTACATGATTTTAAGGTAGTTTCATCTTCATAAGAATTAAAAGTATTATATTTTAAAAGTATACTAGTTAGGGCTGTAGTGCCCCTCTCATGTCCAACCAACATGGTAACAGGAATCTGTGTAAGCATGTGGAGCTGTTGGAAATTAATGATAGGTAAAAGGAATGCCAGGTGTCCCAAGGAACTGCAGAAGCCAGATCCAGGCTTGCCCTCTTGCAATGGGCCTAGTGTCATTTTTTGTGGATACTGAATTTGTCCCTGGTTCTTAAACTTCTGCTGAAGAACAGATAAGGAAAATGTGGTATACACTATGGAATACTACTCAGCTATAAAAAAAAAATTCATTTCCAGCAATATGAATGGAACCAGAAGTCATTTTGTTCATCTAAATAAGCCAGGCACAGAAAGACAAATATTGCATATTCTCACTTACACGTGGGAACACAAAATGTGGATCTAATAAAGGTAGAGGGTAGATTGATGGTTGGAGAGGACAGAAAGTAGAGGGGTGAGGGAGGAGTAAAAGAGGTTGATTAATGGATACAAACACACAGTTTGATGGAAGAAATAAGACCTAGCGTTTGATCAATTAGTAGGGTGACTATAGTTTACAATAATCATGGTATATTTTTAAATACCAAGAGGAGAATAATTTGAATGTTTCTAGTAGAAAAATAAACAAATATTTAGATGACAGATATCTCAATTACACTGATTTTATCTGTACTTTTTTTAACTTTTATTTTGAGCTCAGGGATACAGATGTAAGTTTGTTTCATAGGTAAACTTGTATCATGGGGATTTGTTGTAAAGATTATTCCATCACCCAGGTATTAAACTGGATTAAGAAGATGTGGTACATATACATCACAAAATACCATACAGCCATAAATAGAACAAGACCATGTCTTTTGCAGGGACATGGATGGAGCTGGAGGCCATAATCCATAGCAAACTAATGCAGGAACAGAAAACCAAACACCACTGTTTTTGGTTATGAACACATAGAGAGGAAAAACACACGTTGGGGTCTATTAAAGGATGGAGGGTAGGAGGAGGCAGAGGATCAGGAAAAATAATAGATACTAGGCTTAATACCTGGGTGAGCTTTACAAATTTTGTGAATGTAAAAGGTGGAGCACGACAGCTGAAAAGAAGGCTCACCGATGACACCACAATCACAAGGACACCAACAAAAATATCAACACAGAAAAAACACCTTCAAAACAACCAAAGGTAAGGTAAGCATGCATGACTGGTTTTAACTTCATATCACCGAAAGAGGCACTGAAGAGATTTTTTTGAAGTCCTGAGTTGCTGATGCCACCTCTCCACAATGTGCTGCAGAGAGTAGCTCTAGGCACTGGGGGAGGAAGAACACAGCCATTGTGGGGCATTGAACGCAGTGCTGCTCTGCTGAAGCAGAAAGGAAAACCAGACCAAACTCAGCTGATGCCTACCCACAGAGAAAGATTTAAACCAGCTCTAGCCAGAGGGGAATTGCCAATCCCAGCAGCCCAAACTTGAGAGTCCACAAACCTTGCCACTGAGGGCAAAAGTAATCAATGTCTAGGTCATAAGGACTGTTTAGTTCATAAGGACTGCAACTCTCAGGCAAATCCTAGGGCAGAACTAGGCTCAGAGAAAGTAGACTTGGGTGGCATGCAACTTACTGAGACACCATGAAAAAAAGGATGCAGTCCTAGCAGCATATATCACCTGTTAACTGAAGAGCTTTTGAACCCTGAATAACCAGCAATGATACCCAGATACTACATTGATGGCCTTAGATGAGCCTCTGAGACTTGGAGACTTCAGGTGAGACTCAGTGCATTACCACTGGTGATAACCACAGGACAAAACTTCTGCTTGAGAAAAGTAAAGGGCATTTTGTCTTGTACCTTAGGTACCAGCATAGCAAAGCACCAAGAGGGCTCTTGGGATTCTAGGACTTGACTCTTGATGACATTTCTAGACCTGCCCTGGGTCAGAAGGAAATCCACTGCCCTAAAGTGTGTCATCAGCCAGGCAGCATTCTTGACAAGATGACTTAAGAGTCTTAAAGTAACTTTGGCCTTAAAGAAACACTAGCATTTTCTCACTCATAGGCAGGTGTTGAACAATGAGAACACATGGACACAGGGAGGGGAGCACCACACACTGGGGTCTGTGGTGGGGGAACTAAGGGAGGGACAGCGGAGGGTGGGGAGTTGGGGAGGGATAACATGGAGAGAAATGCCAGTTATAAGTGATGGAGAGGAAGGCAGCAAATCACACTGCCATGTGTGTACCTATGCAACAATCTTGCATGTTCTTCACATGTACCCCAAAACCTAAAATGTAATAAAATATATATTTAAAAAAAATAATAAATAAATAAAATCCTTGTGTTTAAGATAAAAAGAAAGAAAGAAAGAAAGAAAGAGAGAGAGAGAGAGAGAGAAAGAAAGAAAGAAAAAAAAGAAAGAAAGAAACACTAGCCAATAGGCTAGCAGTACTCCCTGTGGCCTGGGGTGGCAGTAGCCATAGAGTGAAGCTTCTCTGCCTTTGGAAAGGGGAGGGAAGAGGGAGAAGGACTATGTCTTGTGGTTTGAGTGTCAGCTTTGCCACAATGAAACAGATCACCAGGTAGACGTCTAAGGTTTTTGACTCTAGTCCCTCTGGACCCACCTGGAGCTTTGCCACCTGCTGATTGTAGGTAGAACTGCAGGGCTTTGAGTGAACATAAGCAGTAGCCAGAGGATGACTACAGGAGGCCATAGGCAAGACTCAGTGCTGTGCTGCCTTTGGGTCTGACCCACTATAGTCACAGTTGTGGAGGTCACAGAGGTGCTTGTGGCACTTGACGTCCAGCTTTGGGTGGCTTACAACAAAGAAAGAAACACTGTTTGTTTGGGGAAACGTAGAAAAGAGAAGAGTTTCTGCCTGGCAATTCAATATAAATTGCCTGAAGGGCAAAATAATCAATAAAAACAAGAATCTAACAGGTCTGACAGAACTGAATAACACAGTGCAAAAATTTTATAACGCAATCACAAGAATTAACAGCAGAATAAACCAAGTTGAGAAAAGAATCTCAGAACCCGAAGACTGGTTCTCTAAAATAAGGCAGAAAAATAAAGAAAAAGGAATGAAAAAAACCCTCTGAGACATATGGGATTGCGTAAGGAGGATGAATCTATGAATCACTGGCAGCCCTGAAAGGGAGAGGGAGAAAGAAAATTACTTGGAAGGGGGACGATCCAAGATGGCCATTTAGGAACAGCTCAGGATTGCAGCTCCCAGTGAAAGCGCAGAGGGTGAGTGGACGCCGCGTTATTATTGCCCACAGACTAGGAAATTCCTGGGCGGAAGTACTCCACAGTCGCCAGCACAGCTGTTTCGGCCAGCGCCACTGCTTTGCCCTGCAGGGCTGCTTTGTCGGCACCCCGGAGCCGCAGTTCTCCGTACAAAATACACCGGTCCGGGGGCCCTTTTGGTTGGCGATTGGAGCCACGGGAAGTCGCTCATACGCCGGTTCAAAAAGGGGACTGAGCAGAGAACCAGGACAGTAGATTCCAGGGCAAAAAAAAAAAGCGCCACAAACCTCAGTGCCGCTGTTTAAGCCAGTGCAGTGAGTGGCCACAGGGGAAAACAAACAGACCCCGGCGCCTCTTCAACAGGCGACTGGAACACCAACTTAAAAAAGGCTCTGAGGCAGAGAGCCAGGCGATCAGGATCGGCTGGCCCCACCCCCACAAAAGAACAGCAACCAGAAACTCTGGATTGAGAGTTTCACAGCAAGCGCAGCTGAACCCAGGACAGTCCAGCTCTGTGGGGGAGGGGCGTCCGCCATTACCGAGGCAGCCCGCTGTTGCCAAGGCAACCCGCCATTGCTGAGGCAGCCCGCCATTGGCAAGGCAACCCGCCACAGCAGAGACTCCGCCCCAACAGAGGCGGGCCACCATCTCCAAAGCAGCTCTAACCACACCCATATAAACAGGACTGCAGGGAAGCTCACTCGGCAGCGGGGCGGAGCCCACAGCAGCTCAACAAACCTGCTATAGGCCGACAGTGACTAGGCTGCCTCCTTGCTGGGCTGGGCAGGTCTGAAGGAGAAAAAAAAGAAGGCAGCAGCATAACGGAAACTCATAAATAAAGCCCTAAATCCCTGGGACAGAGCACCTGGGAACAAAAAGCAGTTTATGAGTTCTGCTGCAGCAGACCTAAAAGTACCTGCC
>NW_016107866.1:1125695-1154597 GCF_001604975.1 Cebus imitator
GAAAAAGAAAGAAAGAAAAGAAAAGACAGAGAACTCTTCAACCAATACAGCTAGTGCTCGACTTACGAACACAGTCGGGACCGCGGACTGGTCGTAACACGATTTGGTCATAAGTTGAGTAGGCTATATGTACAGTTGAAATGGTGCACGCAGAGATGGTAGTGCTGCCGGAAGCTGGTCTGCACTGTTGTACGCCCAGCTGGGCAACGTTTGCGCTGCCAGAGGCAGAGCAATTGTGGCTAGCGATTGTGGTCGTAAAGCCGAATGGTCGTAAGTTGCATAGGTGGTAAGTCGATCAATACCTGTAATGTTATATACACCCAAACTAAGCTTCCTAAGTTAAGGAGAAATATGACCCTTTAAAGATAAGCAAACGTTGAGGGACTTCACTACCACCAGATATGCCTTAAAAGAGATCTTGAAAGGAGCACTAAATATAGAAAGGAAAGACTGCTAAGACTGCTACCAGCCTATATAAAAACACACTTAAAAACCCAGACCAGTGTCACTATAAAGCAATCACACAAACAAGCCAACATAATAACCAGCTACCAGCACAATGACAGGATCAAATCCACACATATCAATACTAACCTTGAATGTAAATAGGCTAAATGCCCCATTTAAAAGGCACACAGTGGCAAGCTAGATTAAAAAAGCAAGACCTAATGATATGCTGTCTTGAAGAGACCCATCTCACATGTAATGACACCTATATACTAAAAATAAAAGGATGAAGAAAAATCTACAAAGCAATGGAAGACAGAAAAAAACAGGTGTTGCAATCCTAATTTCAGACAAAGCAGATTTCAAACCAACAAAGATCAAAAAAGACAAGGAAGGGCACTACATAATGGTAAAAGGATCGATTCAAAAAAATCTATCCTAAATATATATAAACCCAACACAGGAGCATTCAGATTTATAAAGCACGTTCTTGGAGACCTACAAAGAGACATAAGCTGCCACACAATAATAGTGGGAGATTTTGACACTCCACTGACAGAAAATTAACAAAGATATTCAGGACCTAAACTCAGCATTGGACCAAATGGATCTGACAGACCTTTACAGAAGTCCTCAACCCAAAACCAACAGAATATATATTCTTCTCTTCACCACATGGTACATCCTCTAAAATCAACTACATAATTAGACACAAAACAACCTTCAACCAATGTAAAACAACCAAAGTCATACCAAACACAGTCTTGGGCCACAGTGCACTAAAAATATAAGTCAACACAATGAAAACAGCTCAAAAACATACAATTACATGGAAATTAAATGGCATATCTCTGAATGAAATTAAAGTAAAAATCAATAAATTATTTGAAAATAATGAGAAAAAGATATGAACTATTAGAATCTCTGGGACACAGCTAAGGCAGTGTTAAGAGGGAAATTCATAACACTAAGTGCCCACATCAAAAAGGTAGAAAGATCCCAAATTAACAGGCTAAACTCACAACTGAAAGAATTAGATGAAAAAAAAACAAATCACCCCCAAAGCTAGCAGAAGATGAGAAATAACAAAAATCATATCTGAACTAAGGAAACTGAGACACAAAAAAACATTCAGAAGATCAACAAATCCAGGAGTTGATTTTTTTAAAAATTAATAAAATACATAAGCTACTAGCTAGACTAATTAACAAGAAAACAGAGAAGATATAAACACAATTAGAAATGAAGGGAATGCCTTTAATCAACCTTAAGTTAATTTTTGTGTAAGTTGTAAGGAAGGGGTCCAGCTTCAATTTTCTGCATATGGCTAGCCAGTTTTCTCAACACGATTTATTAAATAGAGAATCCTTCCCCAATTGCTTGTTTTTATCAGGTTTGTCAAAGATAAGATGGTTGTAGGTGTGCGGGGTTATTTTTGAGGCCTCTGTTTTGTTCCGTTGGTCTATATCTCTGTTTTTGTACCAGTATCATGCTGTTTTGGTTACTGTAGCCTTTTAGTATAGTTTAAAGTCAGGTAGGATGATGCCTCCAGCTTTGTTCTTTTTACTGAGGATTGTCTTGGCCATACAGGCTCTTTTTTGGTTCCATATAAAATTTAAAGTATTTTTTTTTTCTAATTCTGTGAAGAAATTCAATGGTAGCTTCATGGGGATAGCACTGAATCTATAAATTACTTTGGGGAGTATGGCCACTTTTACAATATTGGTTTTTCCTATCCATGAGCATGAAATGTTTTTCCATTTGTTTGTGTTCTGTCTTAATTCTTTGAGCAGTGGTTTGCAGTTCTTTTTAAAGAGGTCCTTCACATCCCTTGTAAGTTGTATTCCTCTGTATTTTCTTTTCCTTGTAGCAGTTGTGAATGGGAGTTCACTCATGATTTGGCTCTCTATTATTGATGTATAAAAATGCTTGTAATTTTTGCACATTGGTTTTGTATCCTGAGACTTTGCTGAAGTTGCTTATCAGCTTAAGGAGATTTTGGGCTGAGATGATGGGGTCTTCCAAATATACAATCATGTCATCCACAAGCAGAAACAATTTGACTTCCTCTCTTCCTATTTGAATATCCTTTATTTCTTTCTCTTGCCTGAGTTCCTGGCCAGAACTTCCAACATTATGTGGAATAGGAGCGGTGAGAGAGGGTATCATTTTTCTTGTGCTGGTTTTCAAAGGGAATGTGTCCAGCTTTTGCCCATTCAGTATGATATTGACTGGGAGTTTGTCATAAATAGCTTTTATTATTTAGATACATGTTTCATCAATACCTAGTTTATTGAGTTTTTAGCATGAAGGTGTGTTGAATTTTATTGAAGGCCTTTTGTGCATCAGTTGAGATAATCTTATGATTTTTGTCATTGGTTCTATTTATGTGATAAATTATGTTTATTAATTTGCATATGTTGAATCAGCCTTGCATCCCAAGGATGAAGCCAAGTTGAATGTGATGCATAAGCTTTTTGATGTGCTGCTGGATTCAGTTTGCCAGTATGTTATTGAGGATTTTCACATTGATGTTTATCGGGGATACTGGCCTGAAATATTCTTTTTCTGGTGTGTCTCTGCCAGGTTTTGGTATCAGAATAATACTGGCTTAAATGTAAGACCTAAAACCATAAAAACCCTAGAAGAAAACAGGCAATATCATTCAGGACATAGGCATGGGCAAAGACTTCATGACTAAAACACCAAAAGCAATGGCAACACAAGCTGAAATAGACAAATGGGATAGAATTAAACTAAAGAGCTTCTTCACAGCAAAAAAAAAAAACTGTCATCAGAGTCAACAGGCAACCTATAGAGTGGGAGAAAAATTTTGCAATCTATCCATCTGACAAAGCACTAATATTCAATCTACAGAGAACTTACACAAATTTACAAGAAAAAGGCAACCCCATCAAAAAGTGGACAAAGGATATGAACAGATATGTATTAAAATAAGACATCTGTGTGGCCAAGAAACATCTGAAAAAAAGCTCATCATCATTCTGCCCTTAATCATCCCCAAGCTGATGTATGGTGGTATTGTAGAGGACCTTTACCGGACATCTGCCAAATAATTGGAGTGGCACTAGTGCTCTAGTCCTATTGGTTATCCCTTTTACCCTGGCATTTCATCAACAGAGAAAGAGAAATTAGAACATCAGCAAATAAGAGAAGCTCTTATAGGTCTTTTGATTCTCATGTTTATTTAGATGCAACTGGAGTTCTTTGAGGAGTACCAGGTAAATTCAAAGCCCAAGATCAGATAGCTGCAAAATTTAAGTCAATGTTATTTTGGTAGGTAACAATTAATTACAAATGTAGATTAGATAAATTAGATTTATTACAACCAACAGAGGTTTGTTAACTACACTAAAGATACTGTCAAAGAAATAGCTGAACAACTAGGATTCACTAGCCAAATGGTCTAAGAAAATGGAATAACCCTAGATATGATATTAGCAGACAAAGGTCGTATTTGTGTTATGATTAAAACCCAGTGTTGTACCTTTATTCCAAACAACACTGCTCCCGATGGGAGCATAACAAAAGCCCTCTAATGACCTACTGCTTTGTCAGTGAGCTAGCTAAAAATTCTGGCACCAATAACCCTATTTCAAATTGGCTCAAAAGGTGGTTTGGTTGATAGAAAGAAACCATAACCTCAATTCTTTTCTCTCTAGCAACTGTGATAGGTATACCTCTTCTCGTTAGATGTTGTGTCATACCATGCATCCGAGGATGCATGCAGAGGCTAGTAGACACAACTCTTACTAAAATATCCCAACCCCTCCTCTGCCCTATTCAGATAGATTATTTTTTTAGAAGAACAAACATAACAAATGAGTCAAGACATGTTAAATAAGTTTGAAGGAGAATTAGAGGAATTGTAGGAAATAAGAATAAATAAAAGGTTCCTCCTCAAATCTTTCTTCTTAGTTCATTATGAATAAATAATCGTTTCTTCAAAGGTTAATTTAATTTAAAGCTTTTGCTAATAATCTTAAAGTAGCTGTTATTCATAATAAGGAAATAAGTGTATCCTGTGTTTTTAGTTCTTACACTTTAATCTAGATATTTGCCCTGACATGCCTGGCCAAGCCCAGGCAAGTGTTAGGTCATAGCTTATTCCCCTTCCTTATTTGGAAATATTATTCCTTCTCTAAGCATTCCTCAAGTTACTTCTTTACCTTTGTTCTCCTCTGCCTTCACCTCTTTAGAAAAATTTTAAGTTGTTAGCAAACCAGGTGCACCCTAGACTGTGAAGTCCAGTTCCAACCAATTGAATCAGAACACAGCAGTAGGGTAGATGCATTAAATATAAATGGCCCTGCCTCCTTTGTTCAGTGTCCTCTTGTGACAAGATGGCTGATGGGAGCACCCTTTCTGCAGAAAGTAAAGTTGCCTTGCTGAGAAAAACTAAAAGAAAAAAAAAAGCTCATCATCACTGGTCATTAGAGAAAGGCAAATCAAAACCACATTCAGATACCATCCCACGCATGTTAGAATCATGATCATTAAAAAGTCAGTAAACAACAGATGCTGCAGAGGATATGGAGAAATAGAAACACTTTTACACTGTTGGTGGGAGTGTAAATTAGCTCAAACATTGTGGAAGACAGTATGGTTATTCCTCAAGGATCTAGAACTAGAAATACCATTTGACACAGCAGTCCCATTACTGGGTATATACCCAAAGGATTATAAATTATAAGACACATGCACCTGTATGTTTATCACAGCACGTTCCCCAAAGCAAAGACTTGGAGTCAACCCAAAAACTGATCAATGAGAGACTGGATAAAGAAAATATCATATACACCATGGAATACTATGCAGCCATAAAAAGATGAGTTTATATCATTTTCAGGGACATGGAAGAATCTGGAAACTATCATTCTCAGCAAACTAACACAGGAACAGAAAACCAACCACCACATGTTCTCACTCATAAGTGGGAGTTGAACCATGAGAATATATTGACACAGAGAGGGAAGCATCACACAATGGGGCCTGTCAAGGGGGTGGGGGACTAGGGGAGGGATAGCATTAGGAGAAATATCTAATGTAGATGATGGGTTGACAGGTGCAGCAAACCACCATGGCACCTGTATACCTATGTAACAAGTCTGCACGTTCTGTACATGTATCCCAGAACTTAAAGTATAATAAGATTATTATTATCTCCTCCTGCTGCATTTTAAAGCATTCTTATAGTACATAGTTTTCCCTAATAAAAGATTTTTATGGCAAAAAATAATAAGATTATGATTATTATTATTATATCATTCAAAAAAAAAAAAAAAAAATGATATAATTTTAATATTAATAGCTGAAAATATGAAGAGTTTCTTATTCAATTGAAGTTGTTATGAAATTAAAATATGTTGTTATAAAAAAAAAAAAAAGAAGGGAATGTTGCTACTGACCCCAGTGAAATAAAAATGACCATCAGAAACTACTGTGAACAACTCTACACACACAAACTAGAAAGCCTAGAGAAGATGGATAAATTCCTGGACATATGCACCCTCCCAAGACTGACCCAGAAGAAACTGATTCCCTGAACAGACCAATAATGAGCTCCAAAAGTGAATCAGTAATAAATGATCCTACCAATCAAGAAAAGCCCAAGACCTGTTTGATTCACAGCTGAATTCTACCAGATGTACAAAGAAGAGCTGGTACCATTCCTACTGAAATATTCCACAAAAATTGAGGAGAAGAGACTTCTCTTCAACTGATTCTATGAGGCCAGCATCATGATACCAAAACCTGGCAGATATACAATAAAAAAGAAAACTTCAGGCCAATATCCCTGATGAACATCAATGCAAAAATCCTCAACAAAATACGTGCAAACCAAATCCAGCAGCACATCAAAAATCTAATCCACCATGATCAAGTAGGTGCCATCTCTGGGATTCCAGGTTAGTTCAGCATACACAAATCAATAAATGTGATTCATCACATAAAAAGAGCTACACACAAAAACCACATTATAATCTCAATAGATGCAGAAACGTCTTGGTAAAATTTAACATCGCTTCATGTTAAAAAAAAAAAAAAACTTTCAATAAATAAGGTATTGAAGAAACATACCTCAAAATAATAAGAGCCATCCTTATTATTTTGGATGGCATCCATATGACAAACCCACTGCCAACATTACGCTGAGTGGGCAAAAGCTGAAAGTATTCCCCTTGAAAACTGGCACAAGACAAGGATGTCCCCTCTTACCCCTCATATTCAACATAGTATTGGAAGTCCTAGCCAGAGCAATTAGTCAAGATAAGTAAATAAAGGACATCCAAATTGGAAGAGAGAAAGTCAAACTGTCTCTGTTTGCAGAGGACATGATTCTACATCTAGAAAATCCCGTAGTCTTGGCCCAAAAGCTCCTTCAGCTGATAAACAACTTCAGCAAAGTTGCAGTATACAAAATCAATGTACAAAAATCACTAGCATTCCTATATATCAACAACAACCAAACCGAGAGGCAAATCAAAATGGTAATTTCATTCACAATTGCCATGGAAAAAAATAGAATACCTAGGAATACAGGTAACCAGGAAGGTAAAAGATCTCTACAATAAGAATTAGAAAACAATGCCCAAATAAATCAGAGAAAACACGAATAAATGAAAAAATACCCTATGTTCATTAATAAGAATAATCAATACCATTAAAATGGCTATGCTGCCCCAAGCAATTTACAGATTCAATGTTATTCCTATCAAACTACCAATGACATTCTTCACAGAACTAGAAAACATTATTTAAAAAATGTATATGGAACCAAAAAAGAGCCAAATAGCCAAGGCAACCCTTAGCAAAAAGAATAACACTGGAAGAATCGTGTTACCCAACTTCAAATGGTACTACAAGGCTACAGTGACCAAAACAGCATGGTACTGCTACAAAAACAGGTACATAGACCAATGGAACAGACTAGAGAGCCCAGAGCTAAGACTGCACATCCACAACCATCTTATCTTTGAAAAAGTTGACAAAAACGTGCAATAGGGAAAAGACTCCTTATTCAGTATATGGTGTTGGGATAACTGGCTAGCCATATGCCGAAGATCCAAGGTGGGCCCCTTCCTTACAACATAGACAAACGTCAACTCAAGTTGGATTAAGGATGGGAGTGGTGGTTCATGCCTGTAATCCCAGCACTTTGGGAAGCTGAGGTGAGTGAATCGCTTGAAGCCAGGAAGTAAAGACCAGCCTGGCCAACATGGCGAAACCCTGTCTTTACTAAAAATACAAAAAAAAATAAATTAGCTGGATGTGATGGTGCACACCTGTAGTCCCAGTGACTCAGGAGGTTGAGGCATGAGAATCGCTTGAATCCAGGAGGCAGAGGCTGCAGTGAGCAGAGATGGTGCCACTGGAGTCCATAAAAACCTTGGAAGGTGACATAGGTAATACCATCTGGACATAAGAATGAGTGAGGATTTCATGACAAAGACACCAAAAGCAATCACAACAAAAGCAGAAATTGACAAATGGGATCTAATTAAACTTAAGAGCCTCTGCACAGCAAAAGAAACTATCAACACAGTAATCAGACAACTTACAGAATGTGAGAAAATACAAACTAAGCATCTGACAAATATCTAACATCCAGCATGTATATGGAATTTAAACTTAACAGGAGAAAAACAAAAAACCCCCATTGAAAGTGAACAAAGGACATAAACAGATACTTCTAAAAAGAAAACATACATGCAATCAACAAACATATGAAGAAAAGTTCAGTGTCACTGATTGTTAGAAAACTACAAATCAAAACCACAATGAGATACCATCTCATGCCAATTGGAATGGTATTATTAAAAAGTCACAAAACAACAGATGCTGGCAAGGTTGTAGAGAAAAAGGAATCTTATACACTGTTGGTGGGAGTGTAATAGTTCAGTCATTGTGGAAGACAGTGTGGTGATTCCTCAGAGACCTAGAGGCAGAATTCCCATTTGATCCAGCAATCCTATTACTGGGTATATACCCAAAGGAATATAAATTATTCTATTATAATGCACGTGTATGTTCGTTGCAGCACTATTTATAATAGCAAAGTCATGTAATCAACCTAAATGCCTATCAATGATATAGTGCATAAAGAAAATGTGGTACATATACACCATAGAATACTATGCAGCCAAAAAAAGAAATTAGATCATTTCCTTTGCAGGGACATGGATGGAGTTGGAAGTCATTATTCTCACCAAACTAGCTCAGGAATGGAAAACCAAACACTGCATGTTCTCATTTATAAGTGGGAGCTAAATGATAAGACTTATGAACACAAAGAAGGAAACAACAGACACTGGTGTCTACTTGAGGATGAAAGGTAGGAGGAGGCAGAGAAGCAGAAAAGATAATGATTGGGTACTGGGCTTAATACCTGGATAATGTAATAATATGTTCAACGAGACCCCATGACATGTATTTATGTATGTAACAAACCTTCACACGTACTCCCAAACCTAAAATTAAAATTAAAATTAAAAAAAGAAAACTACAGACTAATACCTTTTATAAACACAGACGCAGAAATACTCAGCAAAATATTAGCAAATTGAATCCAACATTGTATAAAGAAATCATACACTGCAACCAACTGAGATTTATACCAGGTATGCAAGGCTCACTCAACATTTTAATATCAATTATATAATTTATCACATCAACAAGCTAAAAAGGAAAAATCACATGATCATATCTATAGATGCAGAGAAAGCATTTGAGAAAATGCAACACTCATTCATGATGAAACGTCTTGCAAACTAGGAATAGCAGAGAATTTTCTTAAGAATATCTACAACAAGCATACAGCTAACATCATAGTTAATGGTCAGAAACTCAAAATTTTCACACTAATATCAAGAACAAGGCAAGACTGTCTTCTCTTATTATCTCCTTTTCAACATTGTACTGAAAGTACTAACATTCAATAAGGCAATAAAAGGAAATAAAAGGTGTACAGAAGGGAGAGGAAGAAATAAAACTGTATTCGTTTGCAGATGGCATGATCATCTACGTAGAAAATTTAAAAAAGAAAAAACTACTCCTGGAACAAATAGGCAATTATAGCAGGATTGTAGGATACAAGGTTAATATATAAAAGCAAACGTGAATAATGCTGCAATAAACATGGGAATGTAAACATCTACACAGTAATTTTATTTTTCTTTGGACAGATACACAGTAGTGGGATTGCTGGATCATATGGTAATTAAATTTTTTTAGTTTTTTTGAAGAATCTCCATACTATTTTCCAACACGATTGTACTAATTTACATTCTCACTAACAGCATACAAGATTTCCTTTTCTCCATATCTTTGCCCACACCTGTTATCTTTTGTCTTTTTGACAACAGTCATTCTAACAGGTGTGAGGTGGTATTTCATTGTGGTTTTAATTTGAATTTGCAAATTAAAGAGTGTTTGAAACTAAAAATACAATACTATTTACATTAGCACCCAAGAAAATGAAATACTTATGTATAAATTTAACAAAATATGTAAAAGAAAAGCTATAATACTCTGATGAACAAAATAAAAGAACTGAATAAATGAAGAAATATTTCATGTTCATGCATAGGAAGACTCACTATTACCAATAAATAGATAATACATATATATTATCAAGTTCTTTCCAACTTGATCTATAGATTCAATGCAACCCCAATAAAAATCCCAGCAAGTTATTTTGAGGATATCAATGAACTGATACTACAGTTTCTATGTAAAGGCAAAAGACCCAGAATAGCTAACACAATCTTGAAATAAAAGAACAAAGTTCGAGGACTGCCCCTACACAACTTCAAGACTTACTATAACGCCACAGTAATCAAGACAGTGTGGTATTGGTAAATGAATAGACAAAGAGATCAAGGGGACAGAATAGAGAGCTCAGAAATAGACATAAATGTAGTCAATTGATCTTGGACAAAGGCATAAGGGCTATATAGTGGAGAAAAGCAGACATTTCGACAAACGGAGCTACAACAACTGGACATTCACATGCAAAAAAAAAAAAAAATGAATCTAGACACAGACCCTTCATCCTTGAAAAAAATTACCTCAAAGTGAATCACAAATCCAAATGTAAAGTGCAAAATTACAAAAAGCCTAGACAATAACAGCAGACAATCTAGATGACCTGGTGGGCATGGCACTGACTTCTTGGATGTAACACCAAAGGTATAATCCATAAAACAAATCATTGGTAAGCTGAACTCTACTAAAAACTTCTCTGTGAAAAACAATGTTAACAAAATGAAAAGACAAGACACAGAAGAGGAGAAAATACTTGCAAAAGACAAATCTGATTTAAAAAATTGTGATCCAAAATATATAAATAACTGTTAAAACTCAACAATATGAAAACAACAACCCAATTTAAAAATGGGCCAAAGATCTTAACAGACACCTCATCAAAGAAGCTATACAGATGGCAAATAAAGATATGAAAACATCTTTCTAATCATGTCATCAGAGAAATGAAAATACCAAAAATATCAGATGCCACTATGTATCTAATAGAATGGGTAACATATGGAGCACTTATGATACCAAATGCTGGTGAAGATGTGAAGCAATAGCAACTCTCATTCATTGCTTTAGGAATGTAAACTGGCATATCCACTTTGAAAGAAAGCTTGGCATTTTCTTACAAAATTAAACATACTCTTATCATATTATTCAATAATGGTGTTCCTTGGTATTTATCCAAAGGAGTTGAAAACATATTCACACAAAAACCTACATCTGGGTACTGACAGCAGCCTTATTCATAATTGCCAAAACTTAGAAACAGTCAAGCTATCCTTCAGTAGATGAATGGATAAACTGTGGTACCTTCAAACAGTGGAGTGTTACACAGAACTAAAAGGAAATGAGCTATAAAGCCATGAAAAGATATCGAGGAAGCTTAAATGCATAGTACTAAGTGAAAGAATCCAATCTGAAAAGATTATATACCACATGATTCTAACATTTAACATTCTAAAACAGGTAAAACTATGGAGATAAAAAACCAGTAGTGTCCAAGAGTTGGAGGAAGAAAGAAGGAATAAGCAGAGCACAGAGGATCTTGAGGGCAATAAAAATTCTCTGTGTGATACTATAATTAATTACAGATAAATGTCATTATACATTTTTTGCAAACCCATAGAATGCACAACACCAAAAAAGAACCCTAATATAATGAAGTTTGGGTGATTATGATGTGTCTGTGTAGCGTCATCAGCTGTAATAAATGTACCATTCTTGTGGGGGATGTTAATGATGGGAAGACTATGTATGTGCAGGGAAGGGAATATATGGGAAATCTCCCCGTTTTTCTCTTAATTTTACTGTGAATCTATAACTGCTCTTAGAAAATCAAAGTCTTAAATAAAAAAAAGAAGGAAACATACATAGGCATTAAGTGATACTTCAAGTATAGTCTATTACTTTAATTCAAATAATACTATTTTTCAGCATATTGCTCTTGAGTACTTAAAAAAAGATATACTGCTATCCCTTGCACTAAGTTCCTGAATGCTGATATAAATAAATAAGAAACTAAGTTAATTTTCAAATTCTGGATATCAGACTTAAAAAATTCAAAATGTATCATCTTCTCAACTTTCTGTTGAAATGTTAGTCCATTCTCATAAAATTATCAATATTTTAAAAAATAATAAAGTTACAAAGACAAAGGCAAAATTCTAAGTTCAGGGAAGACACAGGGCAAGTATGGCTAAAAAGACAGTACACAATGGTCAGAAAAAAAGGAATATTCTAGATGTCAGAAGGTAATATACAATTTCAGAAAAAGTAGACTAAAAAGAAAAATAATAATTCTTAACAGCCAAGTGAATCAGTGTTTGCTAGGTTATTGATGGAAGTCTAGTTATATAATAAACTTGTTGCAGAGATAAAACAGAAGTTAGCATCCCTACTTTCTGAGGCAACAGGAAAATACATTGAATACTAGGTTGCAAAGTACAGACAGTAAGTGCAATAAAAATTTGGAAACAGAAGAATTAAATGTGGCCTAGTACACCAGACACCAGAGAAGGCTTTGAAGAGGAATTAAAACAAAGGCTGGTGTGGGTGTTGGGGCTCATTTTAAGAGGCAAAGCTGGAGGGAAGACATTTCAGGAAGTGGGTAGTTACACATTATGACAAACCCTTAAGTACGAACAATTATTTTGTGTAGGTGATTTTGGTTTTCCTGGTTAAACTATAATTTTGTCAGTGCTATCCAGTGAGCTTAGCAGGATCCCCAACAACCCTAGCAAGCATTACTAAAGCGATTTGGGGAGGCAATTTGTGAGCACTTGGAAAAGGAAGTGATGATCATTGCAACACACTATGTAACAAAGAATAAGTTACGCCAAGTAACCTCATCCTCTTTCAGTCAGTCTGCTAGCCTAAGAAAAGGAAAGCTATAAGCAGAGTGCATATTAATTTCTAAAAAGTATTTAACAAAATCCCTTTTGTGGTGGTCTGTGCAAGATAGGGAAATAGAAACTAGATGATAATATGTGCCAGTTTGATACACCTCATTAAATAACTGTATCTAACAAATGTTGATTTATGGAGCCCCAGAAGCTTCTAGAGAAAGAAATTGTACTTGGAACAAGAAAAGGAAGTTAGTCTAATGATTTCTTCTCATCTGATTACTAGAAAGTCATTGCTTGGTCCGGGATTTTTGTCAAATATTTTAAGGTTTTGTTTTTGTACTAAGTTTAAATTTAATAACAACAGTGTGTCCTCTTTCCCCTTCTTTTGCCCATTCACAGGGAAATTGTGAAATTTTTTTATTTCCTGATCCCTTGATCAGGAGCAGTTGAACCTTCTCTCTCCTTTCCACCATATTCTATTCATTGAGTTTTGCAGGTGTCTCATGTAATTGGATGTTGGATGGAGGGTTGTCTGTAGATCACAGGTTCATGAAGGGGCCACCTTCAAGGCTGCTTAGGTGTTCCTGGTGGAGGATAGACAGCCCTCATTCCCCTTGCCCATATGGAGTCCCTCCACTTTTTCTCTATACTCCAAGTTGCCCCTATGCCGCCTCTTCTCCCTATTCTTATTGATAAATTATATCCGAATCTCCTCCTTTGCAAAACTTTTTCAAAGCTTTTTAAGCTAGAGAAGAGAAAAGTGACCTTCAGGGCACCTGTGAGAGAGCAGAGGTGTAGGGATGTACATTAAAAAAACACAGAGATTTCTATTTTGAGAGGTCTTACATTAATGACAAAAATGGTTAGTTGTGAAAAATTAATCATAAATAATCCACTGATAAAAATAATCCCACAAAATAATTATAATCCTATCACCCATAAAAAAGTCACTTTTAACATTGGTGCATTTACCTTTCCAGAAATTTATCTGTGTGTGTATAACAACAACATAAAAAATGAGTGAAGTTCTTACAACCTGCTGTTTTTACTAGATATTTTTAGTAGATCTTAAACACAGCCATAAATTATTTGTAGCACTATTCATCACATCCAAAGGTAGGCTATTTCCTTACCACTGAGATCTGGTCTGGATATGTGACCTGCACTGCCCCATGTGGTAAAAGTAACATTGTGTGAGTTATGGAGCCTCAAATAACAGAGGTACTCCACTCAGCACCACCAACCACCATTCAGATAACTAAAACTATCTTGAGCTCTCTGGCATCTGCTAAAGCCATGTACTTTTCAGACAAATCTCTTTCATAACTACAGCTATGTAACTGCTCTCAGAAGAGACAAGCAAAACCCCCCAGACTGCTGACCCACAGTATCATGAGAAAGAAATAGTTTTTGTGTAAAGCCACTAGTTTCTTGGAACAAAAACTAAAAATTAATATCTGGGAGATTCACTATACAAGCAAAAAAAAAAAAAAAAAAAAAGCTGAAACATTTTAGAATGAACATAATCTCTGTCAACTGATAAATTTATGCAGTATTTTAATGGCAGCATAATATCCCATCATATGAACAAATCAAAATGTAGCCAATTTATTATGATTGGAAATTTAAGCCATTATAACTTTCCAACTAGTATAAATTACTCTCCTTTTTCCACACAACGTATCTTAAGTCATAGCTTTATATATATAATTATTGTCTTTTAATAAACTTTTAGAAGTAGGACTAAGAAGGTAAAACATTAGCAGGGTTTTGATTTGTACTGCTAAATAGTTGCAGCAATCTTAAAGTGTCATTTACGAGTGATGTGACAGGAAAAACAGAGGTAAATAACCCAGAGGAGATGACTTCAAAGGACCTGAGAACAGTATTCAAATAGTGAAGAACTGCATCATGTAAGAATGTTTGATCATATAGTCTCTCTAAATCTAAGAGGTAATAATACACCTCAATATACAGAAATAATGTAATGATATAGCTAATAAAGTGTACTTCTTTGAAACAAGGAATCCCTACTTCTAGCAGCATTTAGGTAGAAATTAATCATTAAGTTCATGGGTACCATAGTGAGATTAGGTGCCAAATTCCTCCCTTCCCCCTGCCAAGTGATTCATCTAACTCTATGTCCGTGTTAGACAGCGATTAATCTCATCTAAACATAAACCATGCTGCCAGAATGACAGAGGTTAAAATCATTCTCAACTCAGTACCCAGTCATCAGATATCCTAAGACCGCCTGCATTTTTCCAGAATTCGTCCAGAACCGATGCCAAAATTTAACATAGCCTCAATGAGGTTTTTCTTTCAAAAGAAACATCTCACCTACATGAAAGAGACAATAAAATCAAAATCTGAAGAAAAGCAGAAAAGATAGAGATATGGAGACAGAGAGTCCTAAAAGCAATAAAATATCCGCAGGTAGCCTACTGTATTAGTCAGGGTTATCTTAAAGGGACAGAACTAAATAGGACATATAGATATATATATTTAAAGGGAAGTTTATTAAGTATTAAGTTACAAGGTCACACAATAGGCTGTCTGCAAGCTGAGGACCAAGGAGAGCCAGTAGACTCCCAAAACTGAAGAACTTGGAGTCCAATGTTTGAAGGTGGAAAGCATCTAGCACAGGAGAAAAATGTAGGCTGGGAGACAAGGACTGTCTCTCTTTTTCACGTTTCTGCCTGCTTTAAATTCACTGGAAGCCGACTAGATTGTGCCCATAATCCAGATCTGGGATAGATCTGCCTTCCCCAGCCCCCGACTCAAACATTAGTCTCTTTTGGCAACACCCACACAGACACACCCAGGATTAATACATTGTATCCCTCAATCCAATCAAGTTGACACTCAATATTACCCATCACACCTACTAAAACTTTCCTGGATTTTAGTAGCTTTTCCTTTAACACAGTGATCCAGCCAGTACTTTTCAAATAAATCTCGGTTGAACGAAAACTGTTTTGGATTTTTGCTCTCAATCAGCAATCTTTAACACAGTCCTTTCTATCAAAAAGTTTACAAATTAATTGTAACTGCTGGGTAAACACCATATGGAATATTTGCTGTTGGTGATCTTGTTAGAGACTATGAAAAACATTTGACCATCTTTAACACATTAGGGATAGTTATTTTATCTGAGATATAGAATTCAGGCATAACTTACTGGCATTTGGCAAGCTTTTTAACACCACAGTGATGGGGTCTGCCCTATGGTAAATATTTGTTAGTTTCATAATTATTACAATCTTGGCAACGTTCCCAAAAATACAGACTCAGATTCAACAAGCTCCAGCTAGACTGGGGCTGCCTGGTACACAGTTGCCGTGAACATTCTACAATGGAAGTTCCCAGATGCTGGTGAAGTAAATGTTTGCCACCATAAACCACCTCATTTCTCTTTCCCTTTATACTTTATAGCTATGCTAGTTCCTCCTCTCTCCCTGTTCTCAGAATTTCACCGTTGTATGTTCAGATTAAGGATTATCAGCTGGTGAATTTTAGGCTCTAGTGATGGATGGGGGGGGCGTTGACAGCATTTTGTTGTACCCCCCAAAGTTTTAAAAGGCAATATATCTACACAAGTATTATGCTTTGTCATAGAACAAACAGCCTGTTTCACATTAAGTGTTATCAACTGCATGCTCCCTGAAGTTTGCAACCCCTGACTAATGTGGTTAACAGTCTACAGTATAGCTTAAGCAGAAATACACTATTTTAGACAACAATGAGTCCTTCCTGATACTCAGGATTTACAGGCTCCAAATGCAGTAGAGCTGAGATTCAGTTTAGATCTCCTAAAATCAGGCCTACCCAATCTACTCATGATCAAAAATAAGCTGCTCAGACTCTGAAAAAAACAGGATCAGAAAACAAAACACAGTGATAATAATCTTTCTACATTTTGCTCCTTTTCCCTCAGAGGTCAAAATTTCATCCTATCCCAGCAGCTGAGTTAAATCAGCAGGGAATATTGAATAGAGGTCAGAATAGAAGCTAACAAGGTGATACGAAGTGAACCATACGTGTGTGAACTTCCTTCACAGTCAACCACTGAGAAGTAAATTTATTTGCAAATGTAAAAATGTATAACTTTTTGCTGGACCTGAACTGTTTAGATATTTATGCCACTTTTTGACAAACTCTTTGAAGTACTAGTCCCAAAGAAAATAAAAAGCTCTAGTTGAGAATTTATGCCCTCTAGTCCCATCTCTCTCTCCTCTCAATGATAATCAATGACAAAGTGAATACCTCCAGTAAGATCTCAGCATCTTTCAGAAAATAATAAATGGCCTATAACCTGCCTTTTCCCCAAATATGTTCCATGAAATACTCGTCTTAACAAATAATTTAAGGAAAATAACAGCTGGAGGGATTTGTTTCCAAATAAGTTTGAGCAACACAGTACCCTCTATCACCAACCATTATTAATACACATATGAAAAGCTGTCAGAAGCCCTAGTTTAAATAAACATGTTTAAC
This sequence comes from Cebus imitator, assembly GCF_001604975.1. Taxonomy (NCBI): domain Eukaryota; kingdom Metazoa; phylum Chordata; class Mammalia; order Primates; family Cebidae; genus Cebus; species Cebus imitator. The sequence continues at coordinate 1,143,044 of NW_016107866.1, forward strand.
TTTCTTTATTTCAACATAGTCCAAAGGTCCAGGATTGTCTTAGGAAACGTTTTTAATGTAATTTTTAAAGTAGCATTTTTAAAATACACTCTGGGAAATTCTTACCAAGAGTTTCTATGCCTGAAAGCTTCTGATATAAAGGCACATTTGTGTTTGATGCAGCCTTTCCTATATTCTCACTAAGACACTAAGAAGACCAAAAAAATAAATAAATAAATAAGAAAGGGAAATTCACAGTATCCATACAAATTAGGATTCATAGCTGATAGTTGATATAGTTTGAATATTTGTCCCCACCCAAATCTCATGTTGAAATGCAATCCCCAATCTGGGAGGAGGGGCCTGGTAGGTGTTTGGGTCATGGGAAAGGATCCCTCAGGGCTTGGTGCTGACCTTGCCATAGTGAGTGAGTTCCCAGGAGATCTGGTTGTTTAAAAGTGTGGCACCTCTCCCCGAATCTCTCTCTTGCTCCTTCCTTTGCCATATGAGATGATGGTTTCTGTTTCACCTTCCACCATGAGTAAAAGCTCCCTGAAGCCTTGCTAGAAGCTGATCAGATGCCAGGGCCATGCTTCCTGTACAATTAAACCTACTTTCTTTATAAATTACCCTGTCTTGGGTATTTCTTTATAGCAATGCAATAACAGCCTAATGTCAACCTAATGTCAGAATCCGAGAGGACAGGAAATTTACCAACCATCCTTTGCTGAAGCTTTTGAAGTCATACTGAATTGTGCCCCCAATCCTAATAAATGTTTCTCTTGATATGCCCAGAAGGAGATAAATCTTCCAGAAAATTGGTTGAAATAGGAATGAATAAATGACTAGAAGGGATATTTGACATTGTAGTAGGTTTGTTGCCTATGAAAAACTTAGTAGGCAGGGAACAAATATCAAAAAAAAAAAAAGCTTTGAAAACTGGGTAGCGAAGACTGTCATTTTCATGTTGAATTCAGGCAGTTGTCAGCATCAGAGGCCAACAGAACGACAAGACATTAAACTTTCTAGATACTGGAACTTGATTATAAATTACACCCCACTGAAGATCCAGAAGGCGATTGACCACCATCCATGTGATCAGAAAAGTCAAAAACATTTCACAAATACTGTGTCTGGAGAAACTATTGCTTTTTCACTTTTTATATTTTGTAGAGATGGGGGTCTCATTATGTTGACTAGGCTGGTCTCAAACTCCTGGCCCCAAGAGATTCTTCCAGCTGAGCCTTCCAAAGTGCTGGGATTACAGTTGTGAGCAAGCATGCCTAGCTATTTCTTTTTTAAAATGTAAAAAAACAGGGTGGAAAACAAAGTAAAAAATCTCATCATGAAACATGAAGACTCGGAAGAACAGCAGAAGCCTGAAAGTAATACATTATAGAAAACCAAAAGAAAATTATAGGAATAATTTGACATTCTGAAGAAATACTTAGAATGGGTCAGGCATGGTGGCTCAAGCCTGTAATCCCAGCACTTTGGGAGGCCGAGGCGGGTGGATCATGAGGCCAGGAGTTCGAGATCAGCCTGGCCAACACAGTGAAACCCCATGTCTACTAAAATTACAAAAAATTAGCTGGGTATGGTGGCGGGTGCCTGTAATCCCAGCTACTCAGGAGGCTGAGGCAGAAGAATCGCTTGAACCTGGGAGGCGGAGGTTTCAGTGAACCAAGATCACACCATTACACTCCAGCCCAGGTGACAGTGCAAGACTCTGTCTCAGAAAAGAAAAGAAAGAAATATTTATAGTAAATGAGTGACATTTAGTGAAAACAGTAATGGTCTGGGATGTAAGTACATAAAATGATTTCAATACGGTAGGAAGGATTTTTGTGGTGATGAAAACCCTGTTGTGATCCTTAGTCAGAAGATGCAAAATGAGATTGTTTACTATAATAGGAAGTGTGGCTAGTGTGGTAAGCAGACTATTTTGACCACAGGGATATTTGGTGACATAAGACCCCTAGGAACGAAACAGATGTTTAGCTTACTAAAATACATTCTGATTCATAATATTTGAGAATCATCCAATTCTCAGACCCAAGGCAAGACACATTTCTCATAGTACTGCTAGTAATAATACTAACAGTAAAATCACTTGAAAATAGCTATGTGTCAGACATCGTTATAAATTCTTTACATGCATTTACTTATTTGTTCCTTATGGCAAACCTGTACTATTATTACTCTTGTTTTACAAATTTTACAAGTAAAGAATCTAAGGCACAAATGGGTTAGGTAATTTGCCCAAAGTCACAAAGCTAATAAGTGCCAAAGTCCAATATTCACACCTGAGTGAAATTCATGCTCTTATATTGCTGATTCTACTGGCTACTATGATAGAACCAAGTGGAGGCCCCTGGAGCTTCTTTTTCCCACCACAATATAATACAGAGGCCATAAGCCTTCCTAAGGGAATCACTGGAAACATCAAAGGAGTACTGGAGGATGAAATCACAAAAGCAATGTAATCTCATGACTAGTTACAGAAATAAAGGCTGAAGTTTATTGTGTTTCCTCTATCAATGGGTCATACCTGTATGTGAACATGTGTGTGCGTGTGTTTAAATAATTTTATACATATAATTTCCCCTTACTTTTTTCTATCCCTTGCCACTTTTTATAAAGTATTATGTTGTGTGTAGCCTTACAATTTAGTCTATAGGTTGTAAAGTATCAAGATAGAATCACAAAAGAACTGAAGAGAAGTTGATTATAAGCCAGTCTGAAATTGCATGTGGATGGAGTGACATTTGCTTACTTCCCTTGGCAGAACATTAGAGAGGAGAGTATTGAAAATTAAGCAAGACATAAATACGTATTTTAGATACTTGAAGAAAGTTATTTTATGATACTTGTTTTATGTTTTATACCACTTTTTTGAAAATATAAATATGTCCAGCTTCTAACCAGATCCTAGCTTTCTATCCTTCCCATTGTTTTCGTGAGCTTTCCCAAGACTCACAATAAATAACTTTTATGTTAATTTAACCATATTGGCTTCCATTGTTTGCAAGTAAAAAATTTAACTACACATGTTTATTCTGTGTCTATGTGCTTAATTAAGGTAACTTATGCCTATATACAAGTCTTGGGAAAGTTGCCAAAAAAAGAGAAATTGTTATAAAAATAGAGAAGAGAGAGAATAATAAATGAATGAAATAATTAAAAGAAGATCAATAGAAAAAAAATGAGAGAATTTCAGTGGATTTATTAAGCCAAAAATACTTGTGTCAGGGAGTTTAACAGTCAATTCCTTCAAATGTTTTAGTCTGGACAGGAGAAGAAAACTTAGCTATGAATATATACAATGATTAGCAAAGAAACCAGGACATATAAAGTGTGATGGAAGCCAAGGAAAGAGAAAAATATAAGCCTAGAGGGAGAAGATAAAATGGAGCATTTCCTATTTACCTTACACATCCAGGTCTTACAGAGGCATAAACAATGTAGAATGCTGCACAGAGTTGAGAAGAACTAGGACTGAGTAAAAAACATTATTGAGCAATGGGACAATAAAAAGGCCAGATAGGACATTAGCAATGACAAGAAAACAAAGTAAGGATGAAATTATAAAATTTGAAACATTCACACTTCTCAGTAAATACAAAGGAAATCAATTACTAAAAGTTAGGGTTAAGAGTAGAAGCAGATTCCAAACCAGTTGGAACTGCCACCTCTAGAAAAATAATAAAAGTCTGCAAAAGATGAATCAAATGATTTCTAAGGACCAGTGACTATCCAGCATGAATTTGCAATGGATCCCATATTAGTGAGAAGTGAGAATTTGTAATGGATCCAGCCATAGTGAGAGCAGAAGCAGAGAATGAGACTCATTCAAGCATGGGAGCCATCAAAGCAGGAGCAACAGAAGGCCAAAAGGACAAATTGCCAGGGGGAATGGGAATGGAAATACCTGGCATGTATTTATGGAAAAGTGTGTGCTCTTTTACACTACTTAATGGAACAAGTATAAAAATAAGCATAGCCCCTTTACCTAGAACAAATCCAGCCAGGCTTTATGAAAATTATTTAGCATTTTTGTAAAACATTAAATACCAATCTGTACCAAGGTAATGGTATAGCTACTGCATAAAGTGAGTTTTAACATGATTTTGTATTTGTATAGGCCTTTATAGTTCACAAAGCACTTTCATAACATTTACTGAATTCTTACGACTATAAGGTAGTATAACCTAAAGGAAGGCTGATTTGATAGGTCCATTCACATAATAGCCAGATACAGCATTTACCTCAACATATTCCCAAAGTGGTACCTTTCATGCCAACAAACCAGCCTGCAGCTATCATTTGCCACCAGCCAGGCTCATTCTCTCTGATTGTGTCTCACACTTGTCCACTTTCATTACCCATAGCTACTCCTATCGGTGCCTACTGTAAGAATATTCAAATTCCTAGGAAGTGTACTGTCTTCAGATATTCCCAATGCTGCCAGTACTAATAGAACCAGAGCAATGCTGAGGCCTAGGCAAGAACCAAGAACACAAGCTCTAATATAACTCTGTGTAACACACTGCCACCTGGATCACAGAGTAACTAATCTTTAAGCAGATTCTCATGAAGTCTCATGTGAATAATTCTGTCAGCTTCTCATCCTTGTTCATAACCCTCTAATCAAATAATACATACCCAGTACAAGTAAAAAGACCTAGTCTCAAATCACCTTCTCTATTTTTCCCTCTCATCTGTGTCTAACTCATCTTCCACAAAACAACCTAGTTAATTACAGATGTCAACTTTCTTGAAAGCAATGTTCTCCCAGGTTCCAAAAGCCACAATGTCTCTATACCTGCATTTTGGCAGTTATCGAGATCTTCATATATCTAAAAGTTTCACTGTAGTACCTTTTTCTGAAAATACAGAAAATTTCCACCCTAAAAAGTGAATTCATATTCACCTTGAAAGGTGAACTAAATACTTCACTGAAGATCTTCTTAATAAATAGTTAAGTCAATGGAATACCCTTAAAGAAAAAAAAAGTAAACTTGAGTCCTGTCTTTGTCTGTTCCTGCTGCTGTGTAACAAAATACATTAGTCTGGGTAATTTACAAACAGAAATTTATTGCTCACATTGCTAAAGACTGGGAAGTCCAAGATCAAAGCACCAGCAGATTCAGTATCTGGCCAAGTCTTGTTGTCTGCCTCAAAGTCGGCACATTCTTTCTGTATCTTCACAAGGTAGAAAACCAAAGGGGACTAACAAGCTCCTTTATACTTATTTTATAAGGGCATTAATTCCATTTATGAGAGCTTTGCCTTCATGACCTAATTACCTTCCAAATCCCAACTCCTTCTAATTCCATCATCTTGGTGATAAGGTTGTAATATATAAATGTCAGAAATACACAAACATTCAGACCATAGCCACCCTTACCCCAAATCAAAAAAAAAATTAATTTCAGATAAACATCTAGATGTTGAAAGATGAAACAATAATGTTGCCAGAGAATAATATAGGAGACTATCTTTATACTCTTGGCACTGTGAAATATTCCTTAAATAAGACCATAAATTAGACTTTATTCAAATTAAAAATATCAGCTGTTCAGGAGAAATTATAGGGGAGTAAGTAAGCAAGTTAATAAATGAGAAAACGTATTTTTGATAAATTTAATAAAGTATGTGAACCCAGAATAAATAAGAAATCTACAAATCAAGAAACAGGCAGACAACCCAACAGAAAAATAGGCAAACGCTATGAGCAGGCACTTTGCAAAAGACAATTTCCAAATGGCAGACAAACATATAAGAGAATGCTCAAATAATTAGTCATCAGGCAAATGCAAATTAAAATCACAATGTGATACCACTATATACTCATAAGAATGACTAAAATTGAAAAGATAGATAAAACCAATGTTAGAGAGGATGTATAGCAACTGCAACTTTCATACAGTGTTAGTAGAACTGTAAATTGACACAATACTCTGAGAAACTGTTTGCCAAGGTCTACTAAAGCTGAACATATATATATATGGTGTGTCTATATGTGTGTGTGTATGTGTATGTGTGTGTGCGTGTGTGTGTATATATATATATATATATATATATACACGCACACACACATACACACACACATATACACACACCAATTCTTAGGTATATACTAAACATGAATGCACACATATGTTTACCAAATGACATGTGTAGGAATGTTCCTGGAAGGATTATTTTTAAAAGTTCTAAAGTGTAAACCACTCAAAAGCCTATCAATAATCAAATAAATACATTTTAATATATTAATTGAATGGAATACCAAATATTGATTAAAATTCATGAACTGGCCAGGCATGGTAACTCACATCTGTAATCCCAGCCTTTTGGGAAGCCAAGGCAGATGGATCATCTGAGGCCAGGAGTTCAAGACCAACCTGGCCAACATGGTGAAACCCCATTTCTACTAAAAGTACAAAAATTAGCCAGCATGATGGCAGGTGCCTGTAATCCCAGCTACTTGGGAGGCTGAGGCAGGAGAACCACTTGAACCTGGGAGGCAGATGTTGCAGTGAGCCCAGGTTACACCATTGCACTGGGTACCAAGAGTGAAACTCCATCTCAAAAAGGAAAAAATAACAACGATGAACTACTGCTGTAAACAAATACGTGGACTAATCTCACAGACATAATGAACAAAAGAAGTTAAACACAAAATAGTTAATACTAAGTGATCTATTTAAATAAAGTTCAAAAACAGTGTTATTTCAGAAAATGAATGTCGTGACCCATACTGGAAAGCATGTGTTTAAACACACATGTAAAAAAGAGTTTTACAAGAGTGCTATTTGAGCACTATGTTGAGAACAGTGTTATTTCAAAGAATAGATGTTGTGACCACACTGTGGTGCATTTAGTGAAGTAATCAAATGAACGTGCTTTTAAAAATAAATAAATAAATAAAGTTTTAAAAGATGCAAAGCTAAGCCTGGTATTAGCAGTCAGTATAGTGGTCATCTTTGGGGTGAGAATGGGTGGAGGCCCTGACTGATAAGTACCATGAGGGAGCTTCTTGGAGGCTTGCAATAGTCCATTTTTAATTCTGGGTGTTCATTCAAGTGTTTACTTTGTGGAAATTTTATCATAGAGTTACATACTTATGGCAGGAGAAATCTGTATGTATTTGTATTCTCTAATAAAACAAAATTTTTAAAAATTCTCCCCAGAAAACATAAGACTTGAAACTTTATAGTTTGGAGAATTTATTCGCTGATATCTATAGTTATCATTAGAAATCTTTATATTTTAGTGTGAACTTAGAACAAGATAATTTCTAACAACATAAATTCCTAACAGCTAGACTTCTCGTTAGAGTAATTGCCAAGATGACTAAAAGGGAGACAAAATTAAGTTGGAATTGTATACAAAGTCTTGTACATTTTAAATCTTTAACTGAATAGCTATTGCAAGTAATATTGTTAACACTATAAGAGGACACAGAGACAAAGAAAATACAGGCCTTACCCTTAGTGTCCTCACATCAAGGGAACAAAAGAAGTAATGTCAAAATGTACAGTTATTAATGTGGTTTCTGTGAAATTGCTGTCCATCTCTGACAAGATCATGAGTACTTTAAGAGCAGGGATAATGCATGTTTTCCTGGATTCCTAATATAGTTTCAGTAACAAGGTGGACACTAATTATAAACTGAATAAGAAAACAGATGGATAAATGGATAATGGATAGATAACTAAGATCCACACTGCTTTGAGAAGTCAAAGTAGAAAACACAAGCAGTTATCTGGGATGGGGGGCAGGTGATTGTGTAAGGTTTAAGGAAAGAATGGCATTTTAAATATATTGCAGAGAAGTTTGACATTTGGTTTAAATTTCATTTTTTCTCTTGAGAACTGTAAACAAGGAGGAGCCAGAAAATTATTTTTTAGTTTTTCACTTCAAATAGAATACAAGGGCTTATTTACTGCCTTCTAGTTTTTTATTATGCATGTATGCATACATTAAAATTACATATGATATATGTAGGCATAAATGTATCTGTACGTGTTTGAGATAACTCATGTACATCTTTTCTGTAGTTGCAAGTCTATGAACTATATGCACCCACAGTATTATCAAACTATTATGAAACATTGTACAAAAAGCATTCCTTATTCTGTGACTGAAGCCATATTTTAAAACAATGCCATAATGTCAAAAGTTAGGAAAACTTTGGAAGCTTTATTTTGAATTTGGTTTAAATGAATATTGGGTATATAAAAGTCTTATCATGGATTAAACTTGAAAAAATAAAAACTGCTAACATTATTAGATTATGATAATATTTTAGGTGGCTTTTTTTTTTTCTTTGAGACAGAGTCTCACCCTCTCACCCAGGCTGGAGTGCAGTGGCACAATTTCGGCTCACTGCAACCTCTGCCTCCCAGGTTCAAGCAATTCTCCTGCCTCAGCCTCCCAAGTAGCTGGGACTCCAGGCACACGCCACCATGTCCGGCTAATTTTTGTTTTAGTTGAGATGGTGTTTCACCATGTTGGCCAGGCTGGTCACGAACTCCTGGCCTTGTGATCTGCTCTCCCTGGACTCCCAAAGTGCTGAGATGATGGGCATGAGCCACCACGCCTGGCCTTAGGTGGTATTTCTAAGTATTGGATTTGACATGATCTTGGCTAAACAGGGGAGAGTAGCATATATTCATTCAGGAGACAAATGACAGCATGAAAAAACTGAAGGTTAAAATCAAAATTATTTTGTTATTTTATCAGAGGACATTTTCCATTTTAAGGAATAAAATGAAGTGAATAAAGTGAAAGGTAAAAATATTTTTTAAACCACATGACAACATATAAATGGGGAAAAAAAGATGGCCATGCTTTGAAGTGACTGGAACTTTAATGAAGATTCAACTCTGATTTCTGGAGCTATGAAGAATGGACTTTTGCGGACTAATGGAAATGTGCTGAAATGGATTTATTAAAGGTCATTTTTACAGTGAACATTTTTGGGAAAAGGAAACCCCAGAGAAAATGAAGCAAAGACATATTGAAGGAAAGATGGCAGAGCAGGCAGAAGCTGTACATGTTCCAGCAGATGAATCTGAGTGGATCAATAGGCTTCTCGAAAATCTGTTAAAGCAGTTTCACGGGTCTGACAACTGGAGCAAGCTGGCAACCCACCGAGAAAACTCCTGTTTGGGCCGGGCTGTCAAGTTTGTGGGTGCAACAAAGGAGAACTTGTACATGACAGAATCAGACTGCATTAGTTAGCTGCACAGTTGTTAACTATGCTACATATGGGCTAAAAAACTTTTGTTGTAAAGTGAAAAGACTCACATGTTAATTGTGTTCACTCAGACATTTGCTGTGAAAATAGGGAGTGTTTTAGCCTTTTTCAGTGTCACTCTTAGCCTCTGTAATTAACCACATGCCTGCAGAGTCTAAAAGACTTTGAGTCATTTCTGATTGTGTGTCCTCTGATAGGCTTAACAGACAGGAGCATCGGTGGTGACTTCCTGACTCTATTGATACTTCAGTATAACACGATTGTTCTTTGTACTCACTTTACATTTGGAAAAGTAACATTCTGCTGTAGAAGTAGAAGAGCTTTGTGTTTACTGTTCCATTTTAATTGCCTTCAAATGATCTGAATCTCATCAGGTTCTTTGTTGGAATTGGCAGCATAGGATGAATTTGATGCATTGAGACGATATCCCTTGAATTTAAAGGGAGGAGCCATGAAAGCACCTTTTGATTCTAATGCAGATACTTAAAGAATCTAAGCTAAAATTCACGGCATAAAAATCAGTTTTGTTTCTGCCAAAACAAATATACTTCTAGAATTTGAGAATAATGTTCATCTTTTTCTCATTACTATTTTTATTTACTTGCATTTCTATATTTAATACTATTTTTCAGGGTTTTTTTTCCTCCCTACTATTATGAGTAGGTTAGTATTATTCACATTAAAATAAATGGAGTGACTAAATGAAATCATTATTTTTGTTAATCAAGTATCATAGAGATTGCATTCTTAGTGAAAAAAAATTCACTAATCAACCCAAGTTTATTAAAGAGCAGTGTCCCTTCTTCTAAGGACTACATATTGTAAATGATGACTAGAATCAGAAGGCTCTTACAAAAATGAGGATAACTATTCCCTAAGCAGAACAACAAAACAAAAAAACAGTTGTTTCTAAGGCTTTCAGGCTGGTATTTTCAGTGTTCATAGTTCATATTATCTCTTTGGAGAGATAATACTATGATCCTTACAGAGTGGTATGGATTCTGTAAAATGTGTTCAAAGCCATGGTCTCTGATAAAAATGATAGAAATAACTGTCTTTCTCAATGCTTTTGTTTTGCTATAGACCTGAACTTGGTCAAGGTCATGGGTTCAAGACCTTTGCAAGCCAATTAGATTGTTTTTCTTCTCTGTTAAAGGTTACCATTAAAAAAAAAAAAAAAAAAAACTGTTTTCAATACATGCTCTTAGTGTTAAAGGTGATAAGGGAAAGGAATGTATGTAGCTCACTGAAAATATTTCACCGATCCTTGAAAATCAATCTAAAGGGCATATCCTATAATAATAGCAGTATACTGTAAAAGACCAGAATATACCACCCTGAAGGGTTATTTCAAGCTGATTACTTTTAAAAACCGCAGACACAGAAGAAGTTCTGAAAACAGAGAAGTTACCCTTTTGAAGGGAAATTTACACCTATATAGGAAATTATTTGTAAGGGCATCTCCTGCTCAGCACCAGGTAGAAAAGGATGACTCTGAATCAGTAGAAATGCTTATCAATGGAGAAGGCATAACTTAAATCTGTATAACAAGCCTTATATTTGTTTATCTTGCTTTTCCCAGGCATCTCACCATGACTGTTCTTTCCCCAACTCTTTTTTTCTGTGTTTCAGTGGATCATGGTATTTAAAGCCATCTCTGAGATTTCTTCATTTCTCTGGGTGTGTCTCATTTATACATGAAGTAAACAATTGACCCCCAAAGGACATAGGGGTTAGGACTGCTGACCCCAACACATTTGAAAATCCACAAATAATGTCTGACTTCCAAAAACTTAACTATTAATAGCCTACTGTTGATCAGAAGCCTTACAAATAACATATATACCCAATTAATACATATTTTCTATGATATATCTATCATATACTGTATTCTTACAATAAAGTAAGCTAAAGAAAGAAAAAAGTTATTGAGAAAATCATCAGGAAGATAGATTTACTATTCATAAGTAGAAGGTCAGTTTATCAGGCATTTCCCACCCTCAATATCTGATCACCCTGAATAACTGAATTTCTCATCCCTACCATCCCCATGTGATATTGGATTAGACTGGCCTTCCTTCAGGAAGAATTATGTTAGACCGATTTAGCAAGAATGGCCCCATCTTCTTAATAATTTTTTATCCACCAATCCCATTAATCTCATCCTTAGCTATAAATCCCCTCTTCCCTGTTGTAGTTAGAACTGAGCCCAGTCCTATACTCAGGTCTCTTATTCCCTATTGCAGTTTTTCCTCAATAGTATAAGTTGTTTTTTTTTTTTTTTTTTTTTTTTTTTTTTTTTTTGAG
>NW_016107866.1:1154772-1203998 GCF_001604975.1 Cebus imitator
TTTCACCATGTTGACCAGGATGGTCTCGATCTCTTGACCTCGTGATCCACCCGCCTCGGCCTCCCAAAGTGCTGGGATTACAAGCGTGAGCCACCGCGCCGGCCCAATAGTATAAGTTTTTAACCATTTCAACTACTGTCAAGCTCTAATTTTTCTTTAACACTTGTCCTCCTACTTTACTAAATGAAAAGGAGTGGCCGACTTGGATTTTATTTTTTTATTTATTTATTTTTAGAGATGAGGTCTTGCTCTGCCACCCAGGCTTGAGTGCAGTGGCACAGTAACAGCTCAGTGCAGCTTCAACCTCCCAGAAAAAAATGATGCTGCCACCTCAGCTTCCAGAGTAGCTGGGACTACAGGTACATGCTACCATGCCTGGCTAAGTTTTTAAAAATCTTTTGTAAATTGGGGTCTCACTATGTTGCACGGGTTGGTCTCAAACTCCTGAATTGAAGTGATCATCTCGCTTTGGCCTCCCAAAGTGCTAGGACTCCAGACACGAGCCACCACACCTAGCTGGGTTGACATATTTTGAGGGAGATATACCAGACTATTGAGGAAGCTCCTGTATGGTTGTTGATGCTGATTGGCATTAGATAACTAAAAACAAGATGCAGAAGAAAATGAGCAGATCAGCCAGGCTTTAGTCAAGATGTGCTGTGAAGCCCTGAGATTTGACTCAGACTTTGATTTGGTAAAATAAAATAATCATTGTATCTTACATTTTCTAATGTCTGTCTTACAATGAATGTACCATAATTGTTCACTGAATGACTAACGCTTTGCACTAGTATCAGTGTTTTTAAGTTCTCAGTGTTTCAAAAAGATTTTGTTTTGTTTGTCTTTGTAGTGATTATTATGTATTATATAAGCATTAATGAAAATGTGAATTCATTATTCATGCTCAATGTTTAGAGGAAAGGTTAGAAAGGAAAGACATAAAACAGTAAAGCAAAAGGAACTAGTTGAAAGGAATAATGAGAAACTAAACATGTATTTCTCTGAGATTTGGGGATAAGAATGCTGGTGTGAAAGGAGGGAGGAATGGAGGAAACCAATGGATATTAATGAGATTAGTCAGAAAACTGCTTGCCCTGGGATATAACTTACTACTTCTGAATACTAAGTTTAGGGTAAACTTTTATTAATTTTTGGTTCTTTCAATTTAAAAATCATAAGCTCTTTGAGAACACAAAAAGCTTTTTTTATTTTATACATTTCCCATTAAAACAAGGGATTTAACACGTTATTTTAGTATTCTGTTTTCCATGTAAAGTGCTTTATCTCTCAACTACATTATGTCATACCATATGAAATGAATACCGAAACATGACTATGTCTTCATCAGGCAGGTGACACACTCACATATTTTTTTGAAGCATCATAAAGCATGGATATCTTTAGGTTGGCAGTAATCACAAAGAAAGTGCCAAAAATTTTTCACCAAAGGAATTCCAAAATCTATGAGAGTTTACATTTTCATATCATGTTATAATAAACATTACATCATTTTAATATAGTGCCATTCATTTACAATCACTTAATTATACCCAAAAATAGTTTCCTGTCCTACTTCATTACTGTCAGCTACAATGAGGAGGGGGACAACTGGCCAGCCATTGCAGTGGAACTAAAGAACAATATGTGTCAAAAAGAGACTATTTAGAATCCAAACTGTTGTTGAAATTACAGGTGGCAGTTAAAATTGTAGGTGGAATTTCTGTGAGAAGAATGTAATTATCCAAACTGGATTTTAACCAACACACCTGAGCACTTCAAAAAAAATTTTTTAATGCCACAAATAAATATCTCCTTTGTCCCATTTCTCAGTGGAAAGATACCTATTCTTGGGGCAGGTTGAATTCCTGAGGTTTTGCTTTAGTTCTGGCTCAGTAGAAAAAGTGCCACCTACTGAATTGCCAATCTCCTTCCTGTGGAGATCTTTGATCAAGCAAAGAAAACCATTATTAGGTATTTTATGGTTCTTATTGGCATTTGATATCTTAGAATCTGTGTTTAAATATTTTTCATTAAGTAGGCCAAAAGTTTTAAGTTCAAAAATTGTACCAAGGTCACAGCTAAAGATCACTGACGTCAGTCGGCCTGGGGTGGGGATTGGTTTGAAAATTATTTTCCTCTTGTATCTCAGTCAAGAACATATTTCTCCAATTACACAAAACACGTTAGAACTACTTTCCATGATGGCAGCTGTGGCAGAACACCTACAGGGCAGAACGTTAAGGAATACTGAAGGCTGAGATTAGAGAGCAAAGAAGCAGCGCCAAGCAGAAGTTGATGAGCCCTCACAATGTTACATGAAGCACACAGGAAACATTCCTCTGAGTATTTTTGGAGGAAACAAAACTCTCCTTTGAACATAATTGTGAAAAAAAAAATCAAAACATAGACAATTAAATGTAACAGACTCAGCAAGAATGATTTGCAAATCGGTCAACCCTCAGAACCAGAAACTGTTCAGAAAGCTTGGCCCTGCAGTGTGGGTTGATAGCATTTATGAACAGAAAAGAGGTATTGAAACACCTTGATTGGTTACAGCCTAGTGTTTGCCTTATTTGAACAAGATCTAATCAGCTGGCAGCCTGTGTCTGGCTGAAACTTAGCTGCTGTAATTGGCTAAGACATACTAAATTAGACTCTCGGTTTGTTTATATGCTAAATTCGGTTGCATTCCTTGCATAGAAATTTAGGGTATGAAGGCATCCTACTACCAAGTATAGTTTACTGGTTATTATTCAAAACCTAAGTTCGAGCACTTTTCACATATGAACTAAAAATGTGGTAATTTAGGTATATGGACTCTAATACCATAAGCCACATCTTTATGGCTAACTACTAACAGTGTGGAAAAGTTCATAGTCCCTACTCTGCCCCTTATAGGGTGTGAGGCTTATTTTCCTCATTTGTTATCAGGGACATTAATCAGAGAGGCCATCCAACAGAATTGTTGTATTAGGTGAGTTAATAACTATAAAACACCTAGAAGGAGACTGGGCCTGTAATGAGTGCTGTATAATCGTTTGGTATTATTGAAAGGAAAACTTTAGACAAATTAATTTTAAGAGTTTAATTGAGCAAAAAATGATTCACGAATCAGGCAGGCCCCAAAACCAGAATAGGTTCAAAGTGACTCTAAAACTGTTACATCGTCAGACAACATTAACGGACAGAAAAAAAAAAAAGTAATGTACAGAAACAGAAGTGAGATATAAAAACAGCTGAATTGGTTACAGCTCAGCATTTATCTTATTTGAACATGGTTTGAACAGTTGGTCACCTGTGATTGGCTGAAATTCAGCTGCTGTGACTGGCTCAAACAGCTACTTGTTACCAGAGTAGGTTATAGTCTGTTTATACATCAAGGTAGGTTACAATTTACTATGTATGGGTAAATCTTTAGGCCAGACCTAAAATATGTGTGGAGAAAGCTTTAGACCAAACTTAATTCAATTTGAGGTAACTATTATCTCAAAATGGACTAGTCCTTTCCAGGAAACTCAATGTACACTCAGAAAATACCAGGAATTGAAGACCACAAGAAGAGAAACTCAGATCTAGGAGAACAGAAATACTTATCTTGGTCATATCTGCCTAAAAACCTCATCAACTCCCCAATGACGTAGAAGTCAATATCAGAATTTCCCTCCATATTATTGTATAGACTATAATATAAACTTACACTTTAGTCAATAAAAAGTAGGTAATTCTCATTTTAGCATATGTGTTTAGGCATTCTCAATAACTTCTACTTTTTAATAAAGTTTTTGTTTAAAAAAATCCATTCAGGTATTTAAAGGGCATAAGCTGCTAGGCAGCCAAAATGAATGACAGACATACTGTTTGCTACATCAATAATATCTAGTCTAGGTGATCCTTTCATATTCTAGTGCCCAGAGTAGATTAAAGCAGGTAAAATTACTCTTTACAATGCTTTTTAAAATAAATTATTTGTATTATAATATTCTTTTTAGATTACAAAAAATTAGGGAAGATAGTAAAAAGTGTTTCTATATAACCCCCTCCCAGTTTCTCCTCTTATTAACATCTTACATTTGTCATAATTAATGAGCCAATATTGACATAACATTATTAACTAAAGTCCGTACCTTATTCAAGTCTCCTAAGTTTATACCTAATGTTCTTTTTTTCTGTTCCAGGAATCCATCTAGAATCCTACATTAGATTTAGTAGCCATTTCTTCTTAGGTTGCTCTTGACTGTGACAGTTTTCAGACTTTCCTTGTTTTCGATGATCTTAACAGTTTTTGAAAAGTTCTGGTCAGATATTTTACAGAATGTTCTTTGATTGGGATTTTCTGATATTATTCTCATGATTAAAATGGGGTTATGAATTTTGGAAAAGAAGATATTTATGTAGTTACTTAATCAGTAAAAACTCATGGAAATTTATTTTTTTACTTTAGATTATAATCCAATACAACTCTGTTTTGTTGCTCAAATTGTTCCAGCTTTCATAATTGGGAACTCTTTCACTTGACTCCTGTGTCCTTTTGAAATACCCTCATCGTTGTGAGGCTGGTTTTTTGTTATGAACAGGGTGGGCTTTTTTAGTTCTCCTTTAGTTTTTGGCACTATAATATGTTCCAGGCTCATCTTGTATATTTCCTACCCCAGTACTAAAACAAGCCATGAAGCACTGGTTTATTTTATTGGACAATGGTATTAGAAACAAAGATCTGGGTGCTAGCTGGGCTTATCACTACTAGTACGTCATTGTTTCTAGGCTCTCTCGGCTGAAGCAGCAAGAAAAAAATATATATAGGTGTATATTAGCTTTGAATCTATATAGATGAAGTTGGTGAGAATGGCCATTTTATCAATATTTGATTTTCCAATCCATAAACTACAAATATCTCTCCGTTTATTTGAATTTTCTTTGATTTCTTTCATCAATGTTTTATAGTTTTCTGCATACACAACCTGTACATACTTTCTTAGATATATACCTCAGTAAAATGTTTTTGTGCTATTGTATATGGTCTGTTATTTTAAATTTCAAATTCTAATTGTTATTGCTGCTATACAGGAAAACAACTGACTTTTGTATATTAAGCTTGTAGCTCACAATTGTACAGGTTTTACCCACAAAGATGCCACCAGGTTCTCACAATAAAAAAACAAAACAAAAAAAAAACAGCTCATATCTTTGATGGATAGATGGGGAAAGTGATAACTTTGGAATGCCAAAACAATAGGCTACTCTCCAGTGAAGAAGCCATTACGAAAGTTGTATCTCCAATAGGCAGGAGAGTAATACGCAGCTCCAGGCCTCTCTACCCTTTCATCTAAGTGCGGGAGAACATGAATGTAAGAATTACTTGTGAAGGTCACTCCAGGGACATAGGCCCACTAAAAGATCAAGATTTGATTATAAGATTATAAAGCATTTTCCTCCCCAACTCTTTTTCATCATATTAACAGTAAAAAGTAGATTACAGCTGAAAAAGCTGCAAAGCTCAGGTTCTATGAAAGATCTTAAGAAAACCCGAAGCCAACAGAGAAACAAAAACAGGATATTAGTGAAATTTAGTCTCTGACACCTACAGTTACAACAAATGTTGAATATAGTCCAATTGCTAGTCAGATTCAGATAAATTTCACACTAATGCCCTATTAACCTCAATATCTGTTACCTAATATATCATATTCAGATTGTAACAAAAACTTGCAAGGCATTCCAAAAGGCAGGAAAAAACTTGAATTTATTTCAAAATTGAAAAAGAAATACACTTTCAAAGATACAAAAACTGAGGGACTTCATAGCCAGCAGGCCTTCCAGCAAAGAAATGTGAAAAGAAGTTCTTCAGAGAGAAGGGAAATATGTCAGAAACTCAGATGTAGACTTTTAAAACAGAAAAAAGCATCAGAGAGAAAATAACTGAAGGTAAAATAAAATCTTGTATTATTCTTAATTGCTCTAATACATAAATATTTTTTCAAAGTGATAATGGTAATTTTGTATACATTCTACCTTAATCTACTTATTTATTAGTTCCGAGATATTTTTGGTAAATTGGTATTTTTCTATATTGAAAATCATGTCATCTGCAATTGAAGATGGTTTTACTTCTTTTCCAATCTGTATATTTTCTATTTATTTTTTCCTGTCTTATTGCATTAGCTAGAACTTTCAGTAAGATATTAATAGCAGTTAAGACATTCTTGCCATGTTCCTGATCTAAGGGAAAAAGCATGCAGTGTCTCACCAGTAAGTATGATGTTATATGTTGGTCTTTTGTAGATTTCTTTATGAACTTGAGAAATTTTTCCTTAATTTTGTTTGCTGAGAGTTTTTATGAATGGGAAATTGATTTTGTCAAATGTTTGTATTGTGTCAATCAATATGATGCTTTACATGGATTAATTTTCAAATGTTGAACCAGCCTGGTACACCTGAAACAAATCTCTTTTGTTCAGGATATATTATTCTTTTCATATATTGTTGGATTTTGTTTACTAATATTTTGTTGATTTTGTTGAAGAGTTTGTGTCTGGCTGGGCACAATGGCTCACACCTGTAATTTCAACACTTTGGGAGGCTGAGACAGGCAGATCAAGACCAACCTGGCCAACATCCCCATCTCTACTAAAAATACAAAAAAGTTAGCTGAGTGTGGTGGCAGTACCCTGTAATCCCAACTTCTCGGGAGGCTGAGGCACAAGAACCGCTTGATCCGGAGAGGCAGCTGTTGCAGTTAGCCGAGATCACGCCACTGTACTCCAGCCTGAGTGACAGAGCAAAAGGCTGAAAAAAAAAAAAAAAAAAAAAGATTCTGTGTCTATGCTCATGAGAGATACTGAATTATAGTTTCGTTTACAGAATTTTATTATTATTATTATTATTATTATTATTATTATTAAGACATAGTCTTGCTCTGTCGCCAAGGCTGGAGTACAGCAATCTTGGCTCACTGCAACCTCTGCCTCTGGGGTTCAAGCGATTCTCCTGGCTCAGTCTCCTGAGTAGCTGAGACTACAGGCACGTGCCACCACGCCTGGCTACTTTTTTGTATTTTTAGTAGAGACGGGGTTTCACCATGTTAGCCAGGATGGTCTTGAACTCCTGACCTCGTGATCTGTCCACCTCAGCCTCCCAAAGTGTTGGGATTACAGGCGTGAGCCACCACACCCAGCCAATACTTAATCTTCCTTATATAGAAGTTTCTTTTTATTTCAGTTTAGCTCTCTAAATAGTGAAATTGATTAATCCAAAAGTGAAGAAATTTTTCAAACCATCTTTTTTAAACTAAAAAATTTTTTTAGCTCTTTGAGCACTTTTTGCAAGGAGACAGTGATACATCAAAATAAAAACTCTAAAATATACATTCCCTTTGAGACAGTATTTGCAACACTTGGGTCAAAGAAGGAAAAGAATATAAGAATGGAATAGAATCCTGAAATTGAAATTTGGAGAACCAATTTTAATACTAAATCTTAATTACCTTATATGCACATATTTGGGTGTGTGCATGCACATATATAAATATATTTGTTTTTTATTCAAGGATATGTATATTCTAAATTTATTATAAGTTTTATAAAGTTTTCTATGAAATTAGTTACATGTGCTAAAATTTTATATCTTTTATCTTGTCCTAAACTGATGAGTTCATTATTAATTTTCCTACCAAACAATATTTGAGAAATGACTGCTATTTTAAGTAAATTTCATCACATTTAAAAGAATTATAATCTTCCTTTTTAAAGGAAGAATTATGGCAAAATTAAAATCTTTAGTCTAAAAATTAATGATTCATTTCCCAGCAACTCCTATTATTGGCTTAGTTAGGAATAATTGAAATTTACAATGTTTTTTTATGATTTATATTGACATCTTAGGTGCTTAGAATGGAGTTGGAAGGAAATGCTTTGTGAATAGCTAATATTAGCTAATGTTATGTATTTCCCTACCCAGAAGAGAAAAGCTCACAAAAATTGGATAAATTTGAGGACTCTTAGCCCTCATTTTAGTTACCTTGAGGATAATCCAGTTACAAACATCTCGTAACACAGGCTGTATACTTAGTATAAGATGTTTAGTTGTCTTTCTCAGTCTGGTAATGCCAAAGAACTGTTAAGAATTATAGAAACAAACTCAGCAATGAAGTTCCCTAATAATTTCTTTTTATATGTTTACAAGTTATTTATCCTTATCACATTGCCAATTTGTTCTAATTGTTGATAAGGATTAAGAAGTCTACTTTATGTCTCTGTCTACCCATGAGATTCTGAATTAAGTTCAATTGTGCTGTGATTATGTGAGAAAGAATAAATCCTAAACAGGTATGTTACATCAATCACTTTTTATAAAACACCTTCATGGAAAGAGTTTCAATTCTTTTTATCCTCATATCTAATGGAAGGAAAATGTGCAGTTGAAAGAAACCATTGTTGTCAAACCTAAAGAAAATTTCTGTAACCAAAAATAGCTAAGAAGTTCAAAAGCTCACTTGCACTATTCAAAATTTTATAATTATTGAGGTTTTCAAAGGTTTTGATACCTTCTACTTAGAGGAATGTTAATGGTTTAAAAATTGTGAAACTTTCACCACTCTAAATGAATTTTACAACT
This sequence comes from Cebus imitator, assembly GCF_001604975.1. Classification (NCBI taxonomy): domain Eukaryota; kingdom Metazoa; phylum Chordata; class Mammalia; order Primates; family Cebidae; genus Cebus; species Cebus imitator. Next base: position 1,163,383 of record NW_016107866.1, read on the forward strand.
CCTATCGAGAAACGCTGACTTCACATTTCCCCAGGGTATTTTATTGGAGAGCATTTTAAAATATAAGATAGTATATTGAAATGTTAAGAATGCAAAGCATTTGACTTCAAATCAATGTCTGGCAACAATAGCACTTAAATACCATCAAATCTGCCTGCAATTAACAGCACAGATGTGTAAACAATTAGAAGAGTAGTGTTTCTAAAATGTCTTTTTCAATGTCAATGTATTGTTTCCTTCTTCCCCTTCTATGAAAACTTCCTTTTACCTTTTTGTCTAACCTCATGGTTTCCTTTTGTGTTCATACAGAAAGACTGAATGCCAAGAATAAAATTGATATCAAATCTCACATGACTTTCGTAACACTTGAGAATAGCCCACTATTAAAAAAGAAATGGCTGCACTCCCAAATACATTTTTAGAGATACATTGCCTGACACTTTAGATATGTTCAGTTCTACAATGATTCTGCCTGCAATCTGTTCACTTTTCTTTTTCTTTTTTCCCTCCTCTGTAGTGTTTCTCTCCCTTTTCAACATTTCCCTCCGGCTTCATTTGAGCGTTATCTCTTGAGTTCTCATCTTTTCCCGTCTCTCCATTCTCATTTTTCCTTTTACAGTGTGTTGCTCTTTCGTGCTCTGCTGGGATTCTTCCCAGTCACTCTTTGGCTTCATGTACATGCAATATGGCAAACTAAATCTGACAAAAGCCTGTCTATTGTTCACCATGGCACCTTTTCCACACATACCAAGTGGTGGGAGAGCTGGGGAATGGAGCTTCCTTACATGTTAGTATGAATTATTCTGAATGTTATCATTGAAGGCTAGTGATTTCACATTTTCCATTTTAGCACTTGTTTCTGACACCTACTTCAGACAAATTTTGTAAGCTTCAAATAAAATCCTTGGATCTTCTGTGATGAAGGCAGCTATAAATAAAGAACAAAAAGTTTGGTTCCTATGTAAAGTTTGGAGGGTAATAAAATATTGATATACCTATATATGTGCTACATATACAAGGAGTTATCCTTGTGAAAACTGTATATAAAGGATAAAGCATATAGCTATAATTATTCAATGTGGTCACAGCAGAGAAAAAAATCAATCTAGATTCAAAATACTGAAAACTAAGACAAAACAAAATATAAATAAATAAATAAATCATGGAAGAAGAGGTTGAATTGAGACCTGAGTTATGAAAACAGAATTAGAATGGAAATTCCAACCGTACATACGAACAATAAGCTAAAATTTTATTTTTGTGCTAATCAAAACATCAGAAATAATCTCATGTTTCTGCAACTAGAACCCCTTAGTCGTTAAAATAAATCTATTTTACTGGTCATGTCAGGGGCTTCCAGGAGCAAAGTATATGAAAACAAGATGAAAATACTGATTATGCATAGAGGCGACATCTCGGGTGTCCTGACCTCTGAAATTGTATGATATATTCAGAAAACATACCAATGAAAATTTCTCTATTTGATCTATTCTATGGTTTGCTATCTATTTTCATAAGTGAAGGAGGTGGTGAAATGGGTGAATAGAATGAGGGTCAGAAAATACACCTAAAAATAAAACTTAAACCGTTTCCCTTTGTAAAGCACATACAACAACTCACGGGACCATGAGAATACACTATCAGTCAATCTTAACCTTACTTTATGGTTAGGTTTTGTGCTGTCAGCTCCACTGACAACTAGACTAGCAATCAGTAGTATCAATATATAGTTATTTGTTTTCTTAGCAGTTTCATGAGTATTGGTTTTTAAGTAGAATACTAGCAGGAGTTATTTTTCAAGATAGCTTTAAAGCTACCAAAGGTGCCTTTTGCCAGAGCAAAGCTAATTAACGCTAAAATATCAAATCAATATGCTTATTAATATTGTATTCATTATTTGTGGGGAAGAAATCAATATGTCCTGATCAAAATGTAAACATACACACTGATACACTCACACTGGGGAACTTACTATTTGTTACTAAGCAAGCACATTTGAGGCAGTAAGACATGTATTAGGCAATTGTCTGAATTCACTGAAACGGTGCCCTCTTTGTTATGACTACATCTAGCAAGATTTTTTTGATGTTTTGGAACTGAACTTACTCTCAGCATAGATGAGCCTGGTGCCACCTTGAATATTCACCATTCACAGACTGCCACTTTTGCCAAGGGAACTAACACATGCAACTTGTTCCCATGACAACCTGTGAATTACAGGTCCCAAAGTCAGTTGCAAGGAAAAAATAAAATAATTTTTTTTAAAAAAGACCTTTGCCCTAGTTCTTGGCAGAATTATCCTGGATATTGCTGATGGCTTTTTGGTTTGGTTTCAAAACCACCTCTGCCATAAGGGAGACATTGAGATTGTGCTTTCTCCTGCAAATTAGCAATTAGAGCCAAGCTGTCTTCTGTTAAGCAAAAATCTAATACAAGACTTAGGGAGGAAAGAAAGTATTTTCATAAGTCATGCACCAGATGAGGGCCTCTTCATGAACAGGCCAACCTGTCCTACTGTTATCTACTTTTAAATCTCTTCTTATGGACAGCAACTGCTTCAATGAAGGCAAAACCATCAAAACTCTAACTATCTAATAAATAATTAATATGAATATAAAACATTTGAATACTCAGAAAAAGTCTAAAATTCAGATAAAGTTTAAGACCTACAATTATCTTTAATTTATGTTTTGACAAACAAAGATATTTCTCTGTAGGACTATCTACTCTGGCAGCAAACCAAATGTTGAAACCAAAACAATTCAAATAGTGCATTTTATAGGCAGGGCAGATAGATGCTGCCATGAACCCAGCACCTACCTGCATCCTATACATTATCACATTTAATCTTCATACAGGTCCTGGAAGAGAGGAGAGTTCTATTTCTATTTTCCAATTGAGCTGAGGAAACTAGGCTCAGAAGTGCTAAGTAAATTGTTCAGATTAATAAATGGAACAATCAGAATTTAAAGTACAAGAATCATCTCGAATTAGTTCTCTCAACTGACAATTCTCATCTTTAAATATGGAATTCAGATGAAAAGTATTATTTCTTTACTTCTATACTTTGAAAAAAAAATCTCTCTTCAAGGTAATTTATACATTAGGATTTTGCTTACAATACACACATACTTAGCAATAAAAGACAATGTAACAGATTAATGCATCAAGTTGCCTGGCTTATTACTGATTTCACTCATTGAAAAAAAAAGGAAAGGAAATAAATGCAGTCACTTGCCATATAGCAGGCCACTGTGCTTTTATTGTCAATTCAGTTTCTGTGCACGTAGTTCAAGGGCAACATAGGGCCTGATATAGAGCCCCTTCTTGATTTATACTTTATTTCCCATAGAACAACAGATTACGGTATGCCTTTGATTCAGATAAACTCAGGATATATAAAATAGGGTTGTGCTGACCTCCTCCTGATGTGAATACTTTTGCTTCAAATTTATACAGATTTTAAATTTATTGCCAAGTCTGAAAAGCCTGGCTAAGTAGTCACTGTGTCATACTAGCTTTCTGTTTGAATCCTGTGTTGACATCAACCCTAAGCAGTGCTTTTGCAGATGTATCTGTGCTGGTCACTGAGTTCTGAGTTCATTTAAATATCAATGAGCTGAAAATATACTGAAAATCATGCCTTAGCTTTTTGTCCTTTTCAGGATGTTTCATTAAATTAAATTATATTTTAGTTTTAAGTCTATGTAGATGAGTATATCCAGTACCATGGGCCAATTTAATTATATTTTCTTCTTGCCCAATCACTGACTTGAAGCAAATCTTTGACTAATAATAATGACTGCACATTACTAATGTTAGCAAAGGAAGTCCGGAAAGCACTAGTCTTTCTTTGTCCATATAATGAACATTCCTTTTCTGTTGCTTAAAATATTTCTTTCAATTCTTACTGCATACACATAAAATTCAAATTCCTACTACATTCAAGGTCTTCACAAGTAGTCTTCCCCTGACCATCCATCTTCTATGAATCAGAACACAGATGTTAAAACTTATTAGACTTGAATTTAATTACTGCCTCTGCCATTTTCTACCTATATAAATTTAGAAAAATTTTATTTTATTTTTTTACCTTACCTGGGCTGATGCCTTTTTTGTGAAATAAGGATACTAGTACTTGACTCAGATTTTTTGTGAGGAGTAAATGTGAAAAAAACATAAAACACTGAGAACAGTAACTGGTCATTTCTGCCAATGCTAGACGTCATCCAGTTCTTCCCTGCCCCCAGTTCTTCACCAAATTTTCTCCTACTTACCCTGTTCTTTAGCTACAGGGAACAATTTACCTTTCCCCAAATAATAAATGTATTCCTTATATATTTATTGACACATGGCACACACACTGGCTGGAATAGCCTTTGCACCCTCTTTTTGCTGCACTGCTGTTTTGTTTCTGAGTACCACTTCTTTTATGACACCTTCCTTGACCTCTCTCTCCATTAGTTCATATTTCTTATTCTGCATGAGTTCTTGTTCTGAACGTATGCAGAATTTTGTATGTGCTTCAATTATACACTTAGGACATTCTATTATAATGGCATATTTATAATAGCCCTTCTCTAATAACCTGGGCAGAGTTGGCATCTAAACCATCTTTGTGTACCCAGTGTTTAATATTTGTTGAATAAAATAATTATATCTTTAATAAATCATGATCACTATATTCCACTTCTTTTTAATGTGCATTCCTATCCACACATAAGACAAGACTGCTCTATCATTCTAGGACTTGAACTTAATAAGAACTGGACAGATGCCTGTGTAATTAAATAGAATGTGAACAACAGGAACCGGTGTTGTTAAGGGTAAGATATTGATCATGGAAGAGAAGAGGAGAATTAAGTGGACTTAAAAAGAGAAGGAAACATGGGAACACCACCTTCATTTATCATTTCCATTTTAATTTTACTTTTGGAAACCTGACAAATACGTAGCAGTAATGTGTGCTGTGTCTTGCAGAAGGCAGATTTCGTTTTCCCCTTTTAACTTTTTAAAATCAGGCTCTAGGAAGTAAGAATGCAATCAGAAAATGTGTTTTGTGTTAAAATTATGAGATGGATCGTCTTAACATGCCTTGATGGTGAAAAACAGCATAAGAGAATGTAGACAGTTTGCCTGAGATAAGAACATCAAACTTCCTTCTTAAAAACAATAAGAGGAGTCCAAAGTTGAAATTAGAAAGCATTCTGGAGAGAGAGCTATATATTCCCGTGTCAAAAGTCTCTTCTGGTCTGCTGACCCAGGCAGATGCTCAGGTTGATTGACTCCATCTCTATCACCAGCAAATGGAAAGGCAGTGGTAACTAATGACTTTCCCAATATCCATCTTTTTTACTTAAAGAAGTTAGAAATATACCTTGAGACAGATGGTGCAGTAGGTATCATCTGTCTTTTTGACCTGATATAAGGTTCATGATTTCTTAAGAATCTGAAGTCAAGGAAATTGAAAAAGCAGAACAGGTGTTCTCAAAGATCAGATTAAAGTTTTTTGCTGACTCCTAATCATCTTGAGATCTTGATATTTCTTTAAGTGTATACAAGAGATAGCAGTAATTAAGATGAGAAATGTATATGCTTACATCTATACTATAAGTTTTATATAGAAGATATGAGATGTATTTATATACTGTGTAGTATACTCAAAGTTATTTCTACTATCTGACTACTAGTAGTATATTTGTAAGTTGGTTTTACGAGACATAATATCTTAACACAAGCCTTCTTCCTGAAATAGTCTCATTCTCTCTCTCCCATGTGCACACACACAACACATACACACATGCACAGACATACACACATACAAACTAACAGTTTTGTCTTTCCAATTCATCCTGTACCACAAATACAGCTTTGTAAAATAAAGATCCCATAATCCCGTATCTCTGCTTAAAATTTAATCATAAAATTTAATCCAACTTTAAAAACCATTAGCAAACACTTCCAATCAAGTGTGTCCCATTTTTTCCCTCAATTCTCAAACAATGATTTGTGCTTCAAACAAACCTGACTAGACACTATGTCTTGTGCTTTGAAGACATAGTGCAAAACTCAGTTTCTGTAATACGCTCAGCTGCTCAGTCAGCTGCTCATTTACTTCTTTATATTTCCTGCAATTGTCTGCATTTAAAACAACTTCAGTATACAATTATTAAATGAATTCATTTTCTCATAGAATTTCAAATAAGTTAGGTGATGATAAATTTCCTCTGGACTTCTGTCCAATTCCTCTTCTTTTTCCAGATGGGCAATCACTGTCACATACTCTTTTATATGCATTGACATAAATATGTGTAAAACATATAACTACATTTCATATATACTTACAAAATAAATGACTTTTGTATGATTATATTTTTGTTTTACATAAATAATATCATACACAAACACCATTTAAATTTTTTCTTATCCATTTTCCTAAGGATCCTTTTATATCAGTAATAAAGATTTCCTATAATCAAAGTTTCAGTATACAAAATCAATGTATAAAAATCAGTAGCATTTCTATACACCAATAACATCCAGGCTGAGAGTCAAATAAAGAACACGATCTCAATTAGAATAGACATAAAGAAAATAAAATACCTAGGAATGCAGCTAACCAAGAAAGTGAAAACTCTGTTGAAAAGAAATCAGAGATATACATGGAAAAACATCCCATGCTCATGGAATTGAAATAATCAATATCATTAAAATGATTACACTGCCAAAAGCAGTTTACAGATTTGATGCTGTTCTTAGCAAACTATCAACATCATTCTTCACAGAATTAGAAAAAAAATTATTCTAAAATTCTTATGGAACCAAAAATGAAACTGAATAGGTAAAGCAATCATTAGCAAAAAGAACAGAGCCAGTCATCATACTACCTGACTGCAAACTATACTATAAAACTACAAAATATATAGCTACATGTACAAACAGCATGTTGCTGGTACAAAAATAGACACAGAGACCAATGGAATAGAAAAGAAAAGTCAGAAATAAAGCTGTGTGCCTATAATCATCTTATCTTCCATAAGACCATCAAAAACAAGCAATGGAGGAACAATTCCATATTCTATAAATGTTGCAGGGACAACTGGCTAGCTATATATGGAAGAATGAAGCTAGACCCTTGCCTTTTACCATATTAAAAAACCAACTCAAGATGGATTTTAAATGTCATACGTCAAACTATGAAAATTCCAGAAGAAACTCTAGGAAATAACCTTCTCAACATCAGCCTTGGCAAAGAATTTATGGCCAAGTCTTTAAAAGCAATTGCAACAACAACAAAGATAGGCAAATGGAACTTAATTTAATGAAAGAGCTTCGACACCACAAAAGAATCATCAACGGACTAACCTACAGAATGGGTGGAAAAATCACAAACTATGCATCTGACAAAGGTTCACTATCCAGAATCTATAGAGAACTTAAACTAATCAACAAGCAAAACACAACCCCATTAAAAATGGGCAAAACGTGAACAAATACTTACCAAAAGAAGACATATCAGCAGTCAACAAATGTTTCAAAAATGCTCATCACGAAACATCTGAGAAATACAAATCAAAAAAACAGTAAGATACCATCTCACACCAAACAGAATGTCTATTATTAAAAAGTCAAAAAACAACAGATACCCATAAGCCTGCAGAGAAAAAGAAACACTTATATGCTGTTGGTGGAAATGTAAATTCGTTCAGCTACTGTGGAAAGTAGTTTGGAGATTTCTCAAAAACTTATAACTAACATAAGACCCAGCAATCCCATTACCCAGTATGTACACAAGGGAATACACATCATTATACCAAAAGACACACACACTCATATGTTTATCACCAGGCTATTCACAATAGCAAAGACATGGAATCAACCTAGGCATCCATCAATGGTGAATTGGATAAAGAAAATGTGGTAAACATATACTTAGGAATACTACACAGCCATTAAAAAATAAGGAAATTCATGTCCTTTTTAGCAACATGGATGGAGCTCCAGGCTACAATCCTAAGAAAATTAGCACAGGAATAGAAAACCAAATGTCACATGCTCTCACTTATAAATGTAAGCTAAATATTAAGCACACATATACATAAACAGGGGGAACATTAGACACTGTGAACTACTAGAGAGAGGAAGAGGGAGGAAGTTGTGGGTTAAAAACAAAAAACTACCTATTGGGGACTATGCTCACTACCTGGATTCAATACACTCATGTAAAAATTTTATGAACATACCCCCTGTATCTAAAATATTAAAAATGAATGAATAAATAAAAGCTTTGCTATAATCTTCCAAGTGTGATTATGCCATGCTTTATTTTACCATTTACCCCTCGTAGATGTTTGGATTACGTTCATTTTTGCCACTGAAAAAAAAATGCTACAAAAATCCAATGAACATGACTGTACACTATATTTTCTTAGATACTGCTCTAGTTTTAATGTGTCCCCCAGAGTTCATGTGTTAAAAACTTAATCTTCAATGAGGCAGTGTTGAGAGGTGGGGCCTAGGGGAAGTGTTTGGGTCATGAGGGCTCTGCCTTCATGAATAGATTAATGTAATTATAAAAAGGGCTTGTGGCGATGGGCTCACTCCTTTTCATTATTATTATTTTTAAGTTCTGGGGTACATGTGCAGGATGTGCAGGTTTGTTACATAGGTAAACATGTGCCATCATGGTTCGATGCACCTATCAACTCATCACCTAGGTATTAAGCCCAGCATGCATGTTAGCTCTCTTGCACTCTTGCCCTTTTGCCTTTCACCATGTGATGATGTCACAAGAAAGTTCTTGTCAGATACACACTGGTGCCTTGATTTCGACTTCTAGCCCCCAAAATTGGAACCAGTAACTGTCTTTTCATCATAACTTGCCCAGTCTCAGGTATCCTATTATAGCAGCACAAAACAGACTAAGACACAAACTGGTACCAGAGAAGTGGAGTGTTGCTATAATAAATACTTGAAAATAGTCCGGGCGCGGTGGCTCACGCCTGTAATCCCAGCACTTTGGGAGGCCGAGGCGGGTGGATCATGAGGTCAAGAGATCGAGACCATCCTGGTCAACATGGTGAAACCCCGTCTCTACTAAAACTACAAAACATTAGCTGGGCATGGTGGTGCGTGCCTGTAATCCCAGCTACTCAGGAGGCTGAGGCAGGAGAATTGCCTGAACCCGGGAGGCGGAGGTTGCAGTGAGCCGAGATCGCGCCATTGCACTCCAGCCTGGGTAACAAGAGCGAAACTCCGTCTCCAAAATAAATAAATAAATAAATAAATACATACTTGAAAATGTGGAAGCAGCTATGGGACTACATATAATGGATAAAGGCTGGAAGAATTTAAAGAAGCAGGCTAGAAAACGCCTATATTACCATGAACACAGCAATAATGGTAATTCTGGTGAGGTTTTAGAAGAAGAGGAGAAATTTAAGTTCTGGGGTACATGTGCAGGATGTGCAGGTTTGTTACATAGGTAAACATGTGCCATCGTGGTTCGATGTACCTGTCAACTCATCACCTAGGTATTAAGCTCAGCATGGGACTATGTGAAAAGACCTAATCTACATTTGATAGGTGAACCTGAATGTGACAAAGAGAATGAATCCAAGCTGGAAAATACACTTCAGGATATTATTCAGGAAAACTTTCCCAACCTAGCAAGGCAGGAAAATATTCAACTCCAGGTAATACAGAGAACACCACAAAGATATTCCTCAAGAAGACCAACCTCAAGGCACATAATCATCAGATTCACCAGGGTTGAAATGAAGGAGAAAATACTAAGGACAGCCAGAGAGAAAGGGCGGGTTACCCACAAAGGAAGCCCATCAGACTCACAGCAGACCTCTCAGCAGAAACCCTACAAGCCAGAAGAGAGTGGGGGCCAATATTCAACATCCTTAAAGAAAAGAACTTTCAACCCAGAATTTCACATCCAGCCAAACTAAGCTTCATAAGCAAAGGAAAAATAAAATATTTTGTGAACAAGCTAGAACTCAGAGATTTCACCACCACCAGGCCTGCTTTACAAGAGCTTCTAAAAGAACCACTACACATAGAAAGGAACAACCAGTATCAGCCTTTTTAAAAATATACCAAAAAGTAGAGCATCAACATAATGAAGAATTTACATCGACTAATGGGCAAAATAGCCAGCTAACATCAAATGGCAGTATTAAACTCACATATATTATTATTAATCCTAAATTTAAATCGATTAAATCCCCCAATCAAAAGACACAGACAGGCAAATTGGATAAAAAGCCAAAACTCATCAGTATGCTGCATCCAGGCCCATCTTACATGCAAGGATACACAAAGACTCTAAACAAAGGAATGGAGAAAGATTTACCAACCAAATGGAGAGCAAAAATAAAAAAATAAATAAAAAGCAGGAATTGCAATTCTTGCCTCTGATAAAATAGACTTTAAAGCAACAAAGATCAAAAGAAGCAATAAAGGACATTGCATAATGACAAAAGGATCAATGCAACAAGAAGAGCTAAAGATCCTAAATATATATGCACCCAATACAGGAATACCTAGATATATAAGACTTATAAAGAGACTTAGACTCCCACATAATAATAGTGGGAGACTTCAACATCAATATTAGACAGATCAATGAGACAGAAAATTAACAACGATATCCAGGACTTGAACTCAGATCTGAAACAAGTAAACTTAATAAACATTTATAGAACTCTCCACTTTAAATACACAAAATACACACACTTATCAATCAGTACCACATCACACATACTTACAGGTTTAAATGAAATATTGGTTGGCTGATTGTTTGTTATTTTCTTCCCTCATTTTTTTTCAGGTCTCCATTATTAAGCACAATTACAGGCATACCCATTTTTAAACTGCATTCTAGCCCGGGCAATAAAGCAACACCCCCGTTCTCTCTCCCTCTTCCTCTTCCTCTTTCTTCCTCTCCTTCATTTTTTTTTTATTATTATTATACTTTTTTCTTTCTTTCTTTCTTTCTTTCTTTCTTTCTTTTTCTTTTTCTTTTTTTTTAAAGGAGGAGAAATATAGGAAAAGTATAAAACGTCTTAAAAATTACTTAAGTGGTTATAAACAGAATTATAAATAGAATATTGGTAGAAATGTGGACAGTAGGGGCCATTCTGATGAGGCCTTGGCTAGAAAGAAGGAAGAAAGTATTAAAAACTGAAGATCATCCTTGTTATAAAGTGGCAAAGCCCTTGGCTGAATTACGTCCATGCCGTGGGCTTTATGGAAGGCAGAATTTAAGAGAATTGAACTAGGATATCTGGCGGAAGAAATCTTTAAGCAGCAAATATGGAAGGGACACTGTGGCTTCTCTTTACTGCATATAGTAAAATGTGAGTAAACAGAAATAATTTAAAGATGGAATTAACAATTAAAAGGGCAGAACATAGGGATTTGGAAAATCCCAAGCACGGACATGTAAACAATGAAAAGGCATGTTTAGAAGACAAAATCAAGGGTGTGAGCAGTGACTGTTTGGTAAGGAGATTACCACGGATAGAAGAAAGCCCAGTGCCATTTATCAAGACAATGGAAGAATTATCCTAAAAGCATTTCAGAGTTCTTCAAGGCTGCCACTCCCATCATAGGCTCAAAGTGCAACGGCCTTGAGTGAAGAAAGGTTTTGAAGGAAAGACCTAGGAAACCCTTAAGAATTTGGGGTTCATTACCCAGAGCTGTCTCAGGCCTCTGGTGCTGCTATCCTCAGCCACCTACCTCAACTGTAGCTCAAGCAGGCCCAAGTGTAACTCTGGCCCTATGGAGGCATGGATGCCTCCACCCAGATTTCAAAGGATGCTGCATAGTCCTGCCTCTTGGGCAGAGCCACTGCAAAGAGTCCTGACTAAGGTAATGCCTTGTAGAGCCATGAGAGCAGGGCCATTCCTAAGCCTTTGAACTGTAGAGCCACCAGCATGCCACATCAGCCTGGGAGAGGTGCAGGCATGAGACTCCAACCCATTAGAGCTGCTAAATGAGAAGAGTTCAGCAAAGCTACAGGGTTAGAGCTGCCTGAGGCCTTGGGGGCCCAACTCCTGTTTTAATGTGCCTAGAAGGCAGGACACAAAGTGAAGTTTAAGCCTCAGGATTTAGGATTGTCTACCCTATTGATTTTTGAACTTGTTTGGAACCTGTTACTGCCTTCTTCTTGCCTATTTCTCCCTTTGGAATGCAGAAATATGTCCTATGCCTGTCTCATCATTGTATTTTGAAAGCACATAACTTGTTTTGATTTCACAGGTTTCCAGCTAGAAGATAATTTGCATCAGAATGAATTGTACTAGTCTTAGTCATACAATGCTTAGATTTGAGACTTTGGGCTTACATTTTAAAGTTGGTGCTAAAAGGCATTGAAACTTTAGGGCTGTTGGGAAGGAATTAATGGATTTTTTCATATAAGAAGAACATGAATTTTGGGTACCTGGGCAGAAAGCTGTGTTTTGAATGTGTGCCCCAGGATTCACCTGTTGGAAATTTAATCTCCAATGCAATAGTGCTGGGAGGTGGGGCCTAATGAGAGGTGTTTAGATTATGAGGGCTCTTCCCCCATGAACTGATTAATGCCATTATAAAAAGGGCGCTCCTGAGTGGGTTTGCTCTCGTGTGCTTTTCCTCTTCCACATTTTGTCATGTGATGACAGCAAAAAGAGCCCCAGCAGATGTCTGTGCCTTGATCTTAAGACTTCTCAGCCTCCCGAACTGTGAATGAATAAATTTTCATTCATTATAAATTACCCAGTCTCTGTTACGGCAGCACAAAATGGACTAAGACAGAAGTTGTATTAGCTTGAGCTGCCATCACAAAACACCACAAACTGGGTAGCTTAAACAAGAGAAAATTATTTTCACAGTTCTGGAGACTGGAAGTCCAAGATCAGGGTGACGGCATGGTTGGGTTCTTGGTAAGGGCCCTCTACCTGGCTTACAGATATCTAATCCCATCATGAGGTTCCCACTCTCATGACCTAATTCAAACCTAATTAATTCTCAAAAGCACCATCTCCAAATACCATCACATTGGGGATTAGGGTTTTAACATATGAATTTTGGGGACACACATTCAGTCTGTAGCAGATATATGCCTAAGAAAGGAGTTTCAGAATGGAAATTTCTATCAGATTGTCTCCTGAAAGACTATCTCAATTTATATGCTCACCTAAGTGCTTGAAACTACCCATTATCCTATATCATTGCTACCACCCACCCTATACCAGCACTGGCACCCTGCCCTGAGACTTTTAGCCTCCAGTACTGTGAAAAATAAATTTCTCTTGTTTAAGCCACCCAGTTTGTGGTATTTTGTTATGGCAGCACAAGCTAATACAATTTGTGCCATTATAACAGAACACCTAAGACTAGGTAATTTATAATGAATGGAAATTTATTGTTTCATAGTTTTGAAGTCTGGAGAGTTCAAGATCAAGGCATTGGCATCTATTGAGGGCCCTTTTGCTGTGTGATTGCATGGCAATGGTAGTCTTTTCCTTAATTTTTGAGAAAAATTTGCTATCTCATTTTAATTTGCATCTTCCAATTACTACTGAAGCTTTAAAGGAGAAACAATATTTATTGGCCATTTGTATGTTCTCTTTTTTTAATTACCTGATCATTTTCTCTTCAAATTTTCCTATTGGGCTTTTGCTTTTTTTTTTTTTTTTTTTTTTTTTGAAGGAGTTTTTTAAATATTTTTTGCATACTAATCCACTGTAATCTTTATGAAAGCTGAGATTTTTATCTGTTTTGCTCACTACTAGACCCTAGGGCCTAAAAGAGCACATGGTACATAGTATGTGCTTGATAAATGTTTATGAAAAGAATGAATAAGCATAGGAATAAATAAAGAGGTTGTAAACATTTTCCATTGTACTCCTTGACTTTATAGTATCAAATTTAAGTAAAAGTTTTAAAGTTGAATATGATCACATTTATCAATCTCCTCTACTAAATATTCTACATTTTGTGTCTAAACTTATAACCATTCACACCATGGGTTAAAAACAGATTCTCCTTTATCCTTCTCAAACTGTATGCTTCTATTTTATTCATTTTTACTAAATTTAGTCTATTCTTCTTGATTATAATGTCAAGAATCTAAATGAAACAGTAATTTTATCAATATTTATCAATTACAAAATTGGTTCATATGTAACATCATGAGATAAATTTTATAGAATATCATATTCCAGGCCAGGCACAGTGGCTCACACCTGAAATCTCAGCACTTTGAGGGGTCAAGGCAGGTGGACTGCTTGAGTTCAGGAGTCTGAGGCCAATCTGGGACACTTGGCAAAACCCCATCTCTACAAAAAAGTTTTCTGTAATTAGTGAGGTGCAGTGGCACTCCTGAGGCAAGAGGATTACTTGAGCCTGGGAGGTCAAGGCTACAGTGAGCCACGTTCACACCATTGCACTCCAGCCTGAGTGGCAAAGGAAGAGCTGTCTCAAAAAATAAAAAATACATTGAACTTTTTAATTTCTGAAAGACTTAAAACACAATGTAAATACCCACTATCTTGAGTCATTACCCTTCAAAAACACATTCAAACATAGGTCAGTAAATGAGGTACTGCTTCTGTAACAGTGTCCTCTCAACAATCTCAAGAAAAGGGCTAGATCTAGGAAGTATGTTTTGAAAGGCAGCACACTATTTCCATTTGTATTCAATTTATTATTTAAAATTAAATTACACAGTACGACAGGCCCTGGATAAAATATTCTAAATAAGAGAATGTCAACACCATAATTCTTTGTATGCATGCTAAGCAAAACTCACAGAAGCAAAAACCCTAGGATATGATGTCAAACAAAACTTTCAGAAACTTAGCAACAATATGTTTGGAAAATAAAAGGTAAGATGTACACACCAAAGTAACCTTGGGAGCTAAAACAAAAAATGGGAATGTTTCTTACCACAGCACTATTCTCTGGAAAGATGGACAGTCATATCTGTCTTTTTGACCACATTTCCACTCCTGAGTAGTAGCATTGTCAACATATAATATGAAAGCCATCAATACACTCTGACAGTGTTGGCACTTCAGGTGGTGAGAAACCCTGTGGACTAAAAAAAGAAAAAAGAAAGAAATCAGGGAGTAATACCTTGGACTGAGATGAGAAGTATAGCAAACTATGGAAGAAGAAAGTTGTAAATAAAAAGCGTTCTAAATAAGAGAGAACTGAACTTTTTTTTCTTTTTTTCTTTTTTGACATTTCTGTTCTCAAAGACAACTGAACTTTTAAAGAACAAAGGCAATAAATAGGTCTATGCTCATTTAAATAAAAGCAAAATCCTCTATGATTTATTGCTAAACTTTGCATACAAAGGTGGTTGGACAGATTATGTTACTCATTTTACTAATCCACTGAATAGGCCAGCTTATGACTAAGAACATAAGTTCTTATCCCTGGTTGAATAATCATCTACGTAGTGATTTTCCGCTACGAGCAAAAACTATTAATCAAATATAGCCTCTTTAATTCTGAACTTTAACGGTGTAGAAGTCAGTGGAAGAAGTCATTTCACAGGGATATAAAATGAATCCTCCAAGAAGATACTGGACCCATACATAGTACATGACAAAGCATAAACCTAAAAGTTTACTAGTTGTTTGTCAGGCAGTTATAGATCATGGGTCTAGCAAGACTTTGTTACAGATTCAAAAATTAAAACTAAAATTCTACTCTTAACATATTTAACACTTGTTGGTGACCCATAATTCACATACACATACACAGACACACACACCAAATCAAACTAGCAAAGGTAGTGTGCATTTAAGAGGGTGATTTAGCAAGTAAAGTATCATTTCTACCAGTTTTAAAATCAATTCTCCTTCTAATTCAGCTTTATAAATGGAAAGTATGTAAACTAGAGTAATCTTAAATTGCTACAAAAACTTAAAAACACAAAAAAAGTCTTACTTTGGAAAATGAAATTAGATTCAACAAATTTTATTGGACAACTACTGTGTGCTAAGTGGTAAGAATATAAAAGTTGTCAGAAAGTTGTCTTTGTTACGGTGCTCTCAATCTAATGATGTCTACCCAGAAAGGATTTATAGAATTCAAGACTCAGTGGACCTCAGAAGAGAGATATTAAACTATACTTGAACCATACAGGATCCGAAAAAAAAAAAAAAAACCTTTTAATATAGAGGGCACCATACGCCAAAATACATGATATGAATAACATTTGGTAACAGTCCTAAAATGGTGGTGTAGCACGTTGGAGGAGTAGGAGATTAAAACTGTGGGATTAGTTAAGGGATTTATGTGTCATATATGAGAATTTATAGTATATTTAATAGCCTCTGGCCACACTATTTTTTTCTGTAAAGCAAAAAGGTGCTCCTTCAATACTGTACACCCACAATCTCATACTCATGTCTCTTTCCTGCTTTCCAATCTTGATGGCGCTGGATGACTAATCACTTTTAGCCCCTAACTCCATACCTCCCTGACCATCACTCACGTCTCCTTCTCTGGCTTCAGCTCTATTGGCAGCTTCCTCAATAACTATCAATGCACTTCCATCCCCAAGAGAAAAACACATGCATATACACACAATAAAAATGATCATGATCACACCTTTAGGGCTGCCTCCCTACTCTCTTCATAATGAAGAATGTCAGCTCCTCAAAGAAACAGTCTAAATTCCTTCTCGCACAACACACCTCACAGTCACTCTTCAACCTACGACCACAGTGTCCATTCCCACTCCTCCACTGACACTCTTCTGACAGTGGTCCACATTCTATTCAATTTCTTATCTGCACTTGTTATCGCTAATCACTCCTTTGAGTTCACTCAGCCATCATGTCTGTGCCCATCCCAGGATACCCTATTGCTTTCTCTTTTCCTCCATCTGTTTCTTTTTGCTCTCCTTTGCAGACTATAATTCTTCAAACTACTGCTGTGTTCCCTCCTCTATACTAAAAGAAACCCCTCAGTTAATATTTGAATTTTTTTAGTTAGCCTTCAATCACACCTATTAATTGTCTTCTCTGGGTCACGACTATCTTTCACTCTTTGCCACAAGAGACAAGCAGTGTTCATGATAACCCATAAGTAATTTTCGATTTCTTAACAAATAAAGATTAAACCCTTGACCAAGCATCAGAAGGCTTCTGCTCTGGGCCCCTATCATCTTTAAGTCACTGTAGCTTCTTGCCACCCACTCACCAGACAGACTGATTACAATCAACTTAATTATATAAGAGGTGAACAGTGAAGCAAAAAACAGGATAGACTTGGCCTAAGTACAAATCCATTCTGTATCACCTTTAGCAAGTTAATTTACCGAAACTGAATATTTTTATTTGTACAATTGTGTTGATACCTAATTCTTAGTCTCCTGATAGAATTCTCCTTGTAGAATGATTGGCATAAGATATGCCCATCTAATATTTATTTTTATAATAACAGTAATATTTGTTACTGTGGTCAGGCACTCTATATATGTTAGCTCATTCAGTCCTCTCAGAAACCTGTTCAGGGAGGTTGTCTCACTGCCCTCCGTTAGAAATGAGGAAATACAGACACAGTGAGGTTAACTAACATGCCCAAGAGCCCAAAATTAGAAAGTGGTACACAGTCATATTTTAGAGCAACTTACAGGGAGCCTTGAGTGTATCAGTCCTTAAATAAATCATTAAACCCAAACAGAAGACTGTTCTCTACTACAGCTTTGCTCATACAGTTTCCTTATTGGAAATTCTACTTTGTCTCTTCCCCACTTCATATTCCACTGAATATTCCCTTCCTTCACAGCCCATCTCTAATCTTCTTCGACACCCCTCCCTTACTCCAATAACATCTTACTGGTAATTTTTAAAACACTTACCAAACCAACATGCATCTCACATGTTTATGCATATGTCTGTTTTTGCAATTAGCTTGAGAGATCTGAGGAGATACAGATCATGTTTGTTTTCTGTTTTTAATCTTTGAACCTTTCGTAGCGATCTGGCACAATGCATTGCCTCATATAAGTCTTCAATAAATCTTTTGAAATTCACTTTTAAGATTATCAGAATAAATCTCCCCAGGATTTTAGCAGAATAACATGTTTTTTACTTTAAAAAATCATGATAGCTCCCTCCAAACCCCTGTAATATTTATGCATTCTCAGACTAGGCTGGATTTTTCAAGCAGATGCAACTGGGAGAATGGTCCTGGAGCTTTGCTTTTTCATGTGATTTTCGTGGTAGGTCTCTTCCCTAGTCAAAAAAAGTACTGCATCAGATTTTATTGTCCATCTGAATTCATTAATTGAAAAGCAGACCTCCAAAAGGACTGGTTGAACCATGCTGGGGTTCAATCATGCACAGATAGGAGAGTACTTATTACAAAACGTCTACTTAGTTTCCCGGTACGTATAAGCCTTTCCAGTGTGAACAACGAACTAAAAGGTGCTGAGCACAAAAATGTTCTTTATCCAAGTAACACCAGTGCCATCTGCAGGAAGAGCTCAGGCAGCAGTTGTTTTTATTTATATATTTCTCTTCGGTCCCATTCGAAGGTTTTGCCATGCTTTCACCTGATGAAAATCATTGCAGAGCTCACCTACTATGGAAGGTTTCCATCCATTTTTCTTGGTGGATAGAGAAGGTAATGTTAAAATATAAGAAATCATAACAGCTGAACTAGAGAAATCTAGTTCATTCATTCCCTAATAACACTAGAAATGAACAAATAACCTCAAAGAATGATTTAAAAAAGGGCCAACATCACTGCTTAGAACAAAATCAAGAGCAAAGAAATCATGAGAGTGAACATTCTGTGCATGTGAGCACTAACATTTAAATCATCTCAACAAGGAGGAAAGAAGAGGAAAAAAAGCATCTACTGAGATAGCACCTATTTCTAAAGATAAACTGGTCATGATCTTCGAAAGCATTAATTATAATACTGAACTAGTGTTTATCAAGAATAATCTAAATAATTCTACTTGCTCAAATAAATCGGGTTTTTTAACTACCAATAAATTAAATAGTAATTAATGGTCATCTGCAGCAGAACCGCTCTAATTGAACCTACTTGTATAAGCAAAAGCAAATTGCCCAACTCCATACCAAAATTATCAAGTAATACTACACTTCATTTCTTTCACATTTATTTCTCTTCAAATACATTCATTACAGTTTTAGTTTTGTTTTACAATGGATGAATACAGTTGTGTACCTCAGTCTGGTGGGGTCCTCAACTGTGATCCACAGAGGAGAAAATTTAGTCAAGTTTTATCACATGTGAAGTTTGCCAAACCCCCAAGGGTATGCAAGACTAAACTTTCCCATGTTTTTCTCATATCTCCTGCCACTCTTTAAAAGAGGCCTCTCAACTGAGCTTTTACATTATGAACCCTTAACTTTGCACATAGATTAGAAAATCATTTCTGCATCTACTGAGAAACCCTGAAAATTCTACCCTGCCCAACACATGTCTTACATCAGTCTACCAGAAAATCTAAAGAGTATGTATCTAACAATCACCATGAGGAAACAATTTTAAAGATCATAGATGCTACTTACAGTTGCTAAAGTTAACGTAGCTACAGAACTATGTATATAGTCCTGAAAAATCAAGATTGATCTTGAAATCATCAAGCTTACATTTGTAATACAGGCTAATGACTATGACAAGATAGGTATTATTGATCATTGCTAGGATAAGCCTATATTTCAAATATAACAATAAAATCAGTTATCCTATTAAAAAAATTAGCAAACAAAAAACCTCACTGGTCAGGTAGAAGGTAAGTGCAATAGAAGTAAATTACCAGAGAATAATATTTTACCAAAAATTTGTGGAAGGAAAGAAATGAAAGGTACTGTGATGATATTGTAATATTCCTGAGCCCATTCTAGAATGCACTACTGAGACAGGACACAAAATAGACACAGTTGTAGTGAGGACCTCAATATCTCTTGTCTCTCATTCAGTGCAAACAAAGCATGGGACTGGTCTTCATAGTTTGAGCATCAAGAAGGTCTAGAAAGTATGTAGAGACTTAAGATCAAAAAATGAATGGGTTGGTGAAGCAAACCCATGACATGAATCCAAGGGTTGAAGGGCCATGTCACACAGAGGCTTACAATAACCATAAAGGGAAAGGTTGAACTAGATGGCTTGATATAAGTCTATGGCATGCCATCCTAAAAGGGAAGATAGGCCAAAAGGACAAGAGCCTCCCCAGGAATCATTCTGATTATTCAATCACAAATTATTTTATTAGGAGAGAAGAATGAGAAGTAGCAAAGTAAAGGTGGTCCAGGCAAGTCATAGACTAAGACAATAACACATGGTTTTAATGACCACACGACAAAAATTAAAATATTCCAGAACTAAGAACAAAGACATAACCACCAAAGGTAAATATGAAAGCTGCAAAGCACTTTGTTTAACACAGAGGATAGGAAGAAAGAAAATTTATACAACATGTATATTAACCCTGGCTGAAAGGAAGATAAGGATTTCAAAGCCCCAATTCCCTCCCATTACCACATAGATGACTGAAAGGGCTCTTGGAGAACTGTCTGAAACCACGGGCCTAGGTCAATGTACAAGTTGTCCTGCACAGATAAAAAAGCCTTTCTTATTTCATTTCTGACCTGCCTTTCCAGCTCCCCTGTTCCCTACACTCATACATGTGCATACACACAAGCATCACACACCCTGCCCTGATGATTTCTGCCCTTGTACACACGGCACCCTCTCCCTAAAACATTCATTCTACCCTTAAAGAACTTATTCTTCAAGACCTAGCTCCAACGTTGTTATGTCCTTGGAAAAGGATGCCTTGTGCCCTCTCCTCTAGCGGCAGTTCCTCACCTCCTCGTCAATGCTTCTTTCCTTTGAGTGACTTGTATTCTCCCACAGGAAGTTGAAGACTATAAAATAAACTAGCAAGAACAGAACCAGAATTTACCCTTTCATATGTAATCAATTCTCTCACAGAAAAGCCTTTCCGGCGCTTCCATTCAAATGTTTTCTGACCTTGATCAGTGAGGTAAAGGAGCTAGGAGAGTGTTCTCTATGCTATGTTTGGTTGCAAACAGATGGGCAATGATAATGTATCTAATGCATTTAATTCACTATTAAACTTTCCAGCCATATGATCAAACATGGAAGTTTACCTATCTAATTAAACACTGTTGGGGTTTTCCTCCTGAAGACTCAGCTTGCTGCTCTTTTGACCAAGCAGAGATAAGCACTCCAACAAGTAGCAGGCAATATCAAAGCAATGGGCTTTGCAGGGCTGCATAGCTACCAACTTTAGTGTGAACTTCTGAGTTACAGAAAAATTAATGAGAAATGTTCTGTCATAGCATAATTAATTAATTACATTACTAGTTCTTTAATTTGTCCTAAATTTACAAAAACCAGAGCCACTATGAACACATTTTCTGCCTAATTCAGAAACTCAAAGCAATTGTTTCTTCTGTGGTTCTTCTTTCTAAATTCTTTGCCTTCTATCAAATGCAAAAATTTGCAAAATTCAAATTTTGCAATTTTTTTGTCAGGTCCACAGGAGTGCTTCTCTTTTAAGGTAGTTTAACCCAAAGAATCTTTAGAAGAGCTTATTCTCTGATTTTATTTCCAAAGATAACAAATACCGGCAGATATAAAGCCCATAAGATGCTTAGAAACATATTTGGACAAAATCTTTATTGAGACCTTAATATGTAAATGTTGTGTGATGTCACAAGACATCTCTACAAAAAATTTAAAAATTAGCCAAGTGTGGTGGCACATGCTTGTAGTCCTAGCTACTTGGGAGGCTAAGGCAGGAGGATTGCTTGAGTCCAGGAGTTTGAGGTGACAGTGAGCTATGATCATGACATGGCACTCCATCCTGGGTGACCAGGGGAGACTCTGTTTCTAAAAATAAAAACAAATAAAAAATACATTTCTTCTTGGGGTGGGGTGGAGGTGGGGAGCAGGAATTTGACCTGAGCTCCGATCCTGGTGTGTTGTGTGGGCCTTTTTAACATTTGCCACCGAGCCTTAATCTCACTGTACCTCACTTTACTTTTCACGTATTGGTGTTAATGTTTTAATCTTAGAGGACCCTGACCCACTGAGGGTTTGCCATGTAGAAGCACCTTGAAATTTGTGAAACCACAATAAAGTACTTTATAAAAGTTATCCTTATTTAAAGTGGATAAATTTTATAACTCAAGCTATGTAACTTTATGACTAATTTTAAAAGTTGTGATTTAGAAGACATGATTGTGTTTTGACATTTGGAATTAAAGGCTATGTCTGGTCCTGAAAAGAAAAGAAAAGAAAAAAAAGAAAAGAAAACCACGATAGGCAGAAAGCTAGGCCTCTTGCATCAAACAGCCAAACTGTGAATGCAAGGAAAAAGTTCTTAAAATAAATTCAAAGTGCTACTCCAATGAACACAAATATTTAAAAAGCAAAACAACCTTATTAATGATATGAAGAAACTTTTAGTGGTCTGGGTGGAAAACCAAACCAGCCACAAAATTTTCTTAAGCCAAAGCCCAATCCAGCACCAGTCTCTAACCCTCTTCAATTCTGTCAAGGCTGAGAGAGGTGAAGAAGGTGCAAAAGAAACGTGTGAAGGTAGCACAGGTTAGTTCTTGAGGTTAAAGAAGCCATCTTCATCTCATCCAGGTGCGAGGTGAAGCAACAGGTGCTGATGCAGAAGTTGCAGCAAGTTATCCCCAAAAATCTGGCTAAGATAATTGATAAAGGTGGCTTAACTGAACAGAAGATTTTTAATGTAGACAAAATAGCCTTCTATATGAAGAAGATATCATCTAGGCCTTTCATAGCTAAAGAAGAGAAGTCAATGCCTGGACTTAAAGCTTCAAAGAACAGGCTAACTCTGTTGTTAGGAGCTAATGCAGCTGGTGACCTGAAGTTGAAGCAATGCTTATTTACCATTCTGAAAATCCTAAGGCCCTTAAAAATTAGCCTAAATCTACTCTGCGTGTGCTCTGTAAATAGAAAAACAAAGCCTCGATGACCACACAACTGATTACAGGATGGTCTTCTGAATATTTTTAAGCCCATTATGGAGACCTACTGCTTAAAAAAAAAAGATTTTTTTTCAAAATATTCCTGCTCATTGACAATGCACCTTGTTACCCAAGAGTTCTGATGGAGGGGTACAAGAAGATTAATGTTGTTTTCATAACTGCAAATACAATATCTATCCTTTACCCCATGAATCCAGGTGTAATTTTGATTTCAAGTATTATAATTTAAGAAATACATTTTGTAAAGCTATAGTTGTGTGTGTTCTGACTGTTCCGCTAACGACTATTTCCCCATCTGTCTCTCTTTCCTCAGCCCTCTCTATTCTCTGGAACACAACACTATTTAATTAGGCCGATTAATAACCCTACAATAGCCCCTAAGTGTTCAATTGAAAGGGAGAGTTGCACATCTCTCACCTTAAATCAAAGCTAGAAATAATTAAGCTCAATGGGGAAGGAATGTCAAAAACCAAGACAGATTAATTTTGGGTTTTCTGTGGGAAAGTCTGGGTGTGAGGTTCAAACATCGGTGTTTACCAGTCCCTCCAGGAGAGTCCTATGCATGCCAAAGTTTGCGAAACACCACACTAGGGTAACTGGTCTCAGCCACACACAAACTGTTAGAAAACACAGTCGTCTTTCACAGACCTTTGGTCTTTTATGTTAGGCCTGCCCAACTAGAATTCTTTCTTAAAAGTCATTTTATTCCTTAAGTCCTATTTCCTGTCTTTGCTCCTGAACCTTGACTGAGGCTACCCTAATATTCTCCAGTTTCAAATCCTGGGGAGAAGGAATAAGAAAACCTCATTATTCAAGCAACTATTTTCTCTCCTGCAATTGCCTTCTTCAAACCTGGTATTTCAGGGAATCACCACTTAATTAAGTCCCTCCCAAAATTTGTCGCAACCAAATCCTACAACAGAGGCTACAAATGTCACCTATGTTTGTATAACAAAGAAGGTCACTCCTTTAATCAATCAAAGAAAATCCAGGCAAAATTATACTCTCACACAATATTTCGGTTTTGTTTTTTTTTTTTCCAGCGGAAGTACATGATTCCCACTTGTCCTCCAACTCTAGGAAAGCTTTTGAACTGTGTGAAAATGACAGGCCATAGGCCCAAGCGGCTGAATCTGTAGATCAACTCTCTTTTTCTTACATATTTGCCCATGAATGCCACCAGCAACAAATTAGTGATAATAGAATTATTTAATCTTGTCAAATACTTTGTAAATACTTACTTTCTCTTTCCCTTATATGTTTTCAAAGAAACGAATATTCTACACACATAACAATCAATTTACTGTATAATTTCATAAGTCAGTAATAATCTGTAGTCAAAGTACAACTCATAAAGAAAACTGAAAAATACTTACATTAGTTTAATGTAAAGAGAGAAAAAACTCAACAGTTTGATTATTGCTTTCTTCAAACTCCATTAGCTAGAACAATATAATAAATGAAATTCAAATATTAATTGTTGATTCAAAATTTCCATAGAGATAGCCAATAAGGGCGTACAATTTTTATAGCTACTAAAATAGTTAATGCTGCTTTGCCTTTCTGTAAAATTTAGCAAATGACAGATTTCTTTTAAGTAGAAACTAGAGTATAGTGCAGTATGTGTGTTACTATTAACGGTGATAGAATCTTATGAATACCGCTAAGGATTTTAAGCATCAGCTGTATACAGAGCCAGGTCAGCCATCATGTGTACCAAGATGACCTTCCATTGAGACTCTGCCACACTTAGCTCTCCCAGAACAAAGTCTACTATTTTGTGGCTATTGGCCCTCTTCAACTACCAACAGAGCTGGTTACTAAGATTTACAGTCACGTGTCACTTTACAATGGGGACACATTCTGAGAAATGCATTGTTAGGCAATTTCTTCATTATGCAAACATCACAGAGTATACTTACACAAACCTAGGTAGTATTACCTTCTACACACCTAGGCTATATGGTATATATTGCTCCTAGGTTTTAAATCTGTGCAGCAAACTACTGTACTGAATTCTGTAGGGACTGTTGCGGGCAATTGTGTGCAATGATAAGTATTTGTGCATCTTAACATATCTAAACATAGAAAATGTTCAGTTAAAATATGATATTATAATCTTATGAGACCACTGTCATATGTGTGGTTGGTCTGTCATTGAACAAAATGCCATTCTGCAGCACATGACTCTACTTTATTTCTTTGTGTGACCATTAAGGTTATTATAAACTATTATAAGCAAAAGTTCTTATTTATAAAAACAATATTGTATTCACTTGCTTAAATGACAGAAATTTCAAGATTTTTTTCTTTTTCAACTAAGTCAATTCAAGAAATCATGGGGTGAAAAATGGTAATGTACCATTAAGTGAAATTGAAAGATAATAAACAAAGTTCATTTTAATCAGTAATTTCCATTTTTTTCCACATCAAAACTTTTGCCAAGGCAATTAATAATACAAATATTAATTAACTGTATTCTTTCTTCTACAATATATGAAATAGTCAAAGGGTAGCAGCAAGGAAGAAAAGGATGTGGTAGCTGGACATGTCAAAACAGACCACCATCAGTGATCCAGAGTTGTTTACAAGTGGAACTTCAGTTTTTAATATTCCTGAAGTTCTATAAAACAGATTTCCATTCAAAATACTTCAAAGCACCAAACACTTTTGTCATGAAATTATAAAAAAGAAAAAGCCTGCACCTTGGAGACAGATCTGTACATAAATTCCAACTGTGTGAACTTTGGCAATTCAATCAATGTCTTGAACATCATCATATCTACAAATTGTTCTCTACCACATGGGAGCTGGTGCAAGGATTGTCTTAAATGAGAGAAGCGAAGTATCTCATGTGGCATTTGGCACCTGATAGGAATTCAATAAATGGTAAATATCAACGTAATTTTGAATAGAATAATTAAGCAACCCTTTCCATTTATACCTACCCTCTCATAATCCACTCCCAATCACACACATGAATAAAAAGATTTCATGGTCTTTTATCTCTGCAATCTATATTAATTCTAAAACAAAAACATCTACATAAGCTAATGCACCCTGCTGCCTTAGCTACTTCCTGAAAACTAGCCAGGAAGTTAGCAGGTAAGTGTTCCTTTTAGGTCACCAGTTAATACAGGTGTTTTAGGTTCCTGGAAGCTTTGATCTCAGAGGAAAAACATTTCAGAGAATCTGAGAGAGCATCGGGTCAACCATAATGAGTCTGAGACCAGATGCTAGTCATAATTTTAGGCCAGCTGCTACCTCCTTTTGATTTTGAACAAAGACCTACCCTCTGAGAACATAGCTCTCCTTCAACCTAGGAATTGTTATCAGAGGGAACTATATGAAACTGATTTTGGCAAGATTTAAAAGTCATACTGGGATGTAGCATAACTGTAGTGAAATGAGGTCTTGGGTAAGATAGGGATTTGACAAAACAGTATTGAGAGAAGATAAATCTGAGACGTACACTTGGTCAATGATAAAGTTGTTAAGCTTGGAGAAACATAGTACTTTCAAATAAGACTCTCAGAACTTCAGTTAAGTTTTATCCCCACTTGACAGCATGCCGCAGTAGGTAACACCCAAGCACTAAAATCAAACAAACAAGTTTGAAGCTTACTTATGCTACATTCCAACTATGTGATTTTGGGCAATTTATGTCCATCATCTATGTTTTATTTTTCTCCTATTTAAATTGGTGGAGATAATAGCACCTATGGCATAGGATTACTGTGATCTTTTTTTTTGGAATTTTAGAATGATTTATTTTCCAAAATTCTTCTAAAAACCAACTTTCTCTTGGTATAACTTACATGCAACAAAACACACTCATGTTAAGAATAAGTACAGATTAAGTTTTATAAATGTATGCACCCATTTAATCATCAGTACAATCAAGACAGAACATTTCCATCAGCCCCCAAAGTTCCCTGATATCTATCCCTCTGCAGTCATTTCAAATTCCTTTTAATGCCTTTGTTTTACCAGAGTGTTAGTCTTTATCTTTGAACATGTGTAAAATTCTCAATTCATTTTTTGGTGGATAATGTACATGAAATTTGAGATACCACTTATATGGTCTGTTATACTAATTATCACTTCTGTCCGTCTCTATTTTCAGCGAGTTTTAAATGTTTCCATGTTTAATTGCTTTTTTATTATTTTATATATCTATATTTTATTGTACTTTAGGTTCTGGGGTACATGTGCAGAACATGTAGGATTGTTGCATAGGTACATACATGGCAATGTGACTTGCTGCCTCCATCTCCCTGTCACCCATATCTGGCATTTCTCCCCATGTTATCCCTCCACAACCTCCCTACCCCCTGCTGTCCCTTCCCTCATCCCCCGCAACAGACCCCAGTGTGTGATGCTTCCCTCCCTGTGTCCATATGTTCTCATTTTTCAATACCCACCTATGAGTGAGAACATGCAGTGTCTGATTTTCTGTTCTTGTGTCAGTTTGCTGAGAATGATGGTTTCCAGATTCATTCATGTCCCTACAAAGCTCACCGGGTCAGTGAATAAAGGATCAGAGTAGTGGTATTTCACTGGCAGCCGGCAAGGCCGGTGGACCGCCCCCCCCCCGCCCCCTCTCAGGGACAGGGGGCACCAGGGGCCTCCCACTTATTCTACACCTCTCATGTCTCTTCACCGTGCCAGACTAGAGTCAAGCTCAACAGGGTCTTCTTTCCCCGCTGATTCCGCCAAGCCCGTTCCCTTGGCTGTGGTTTCACTGGGTAGTAGGTAGGGACAGTGGGAATCTCCTTCATCCATTCATGTGCATCACTAATTAGATGACAAGGCATTTGACTACCTTAAGCGTGTCATAGTCATAGTTTCTCCCGCCATTTTCCCGCGCTTCATTGAATTTCTTCACTTTGACATTCAGAGCACTGGGCAGAAATCACATCGCGTCAACACCCGCCGCGGCCCTTCACGATGCTGTGATTATTAATTGAGCTGATAATATAAATTTCTTAACACTATGCCCGAAATGTAATAGGGCTCAATAGTGGCTATAGTTATCACATGGCAGATATTAGTATAGACAGAAAACCTAAATTCATTGTGACTTAAATAAAAAATAAATTTATTTTTCTTCCATATAAAATAAGTGTTGAGATAGGAAGCCTAGGGCTCTTCCTATTTTTTGTTCCATCATCTGAGCAGTTACAATTCATCTTCAAAGGAATTTAATCCAAAATGACTACAGAAGCCCCAACCATCACAGTTGGTGGCAAGGCAAAAAAAACAAAAGGAACTACTCCTAAATGTCTGCTCACTTTTCAGGCTCCTTCCCATTCTGTAACAACTTTCATCCAACATCTACTTACATCTCATTGGCCAGAGCCGAGTCAAGTCTTGTTACAAAGGGGGGATAGAGAATATAGTATTTTAGAAGTCCAATAAAAATTAGAGTTCTGTAAAAATGAAGTAGAAATGTGGATTTGATAGGAAACAAGCAGAATCTACCACAATATGCTATACTGGTTCTCACTTATCTTCAGTCTTTCACTGCGTTTACTAAATTGGCCATCTCTTTCTTCTATCTGGAATAATTATAAAGTACAGACCTTTTCTCCCTTGTGTTTTTTCTCCAAGGACCCCTCTATTATTCATCATCTCTATGAGGGGTGGTTCAAAAATTTAAATCTCTCAAGTCAGAAGTCAGATGAATCTTTCAAGACTCTTGAAATCTAGATAAGATTTGTTCATCAAGCCTGTAATCCCAGCACTTTGGGAGGCTGAGGGGAATGGATCATGAGATCAAGAGATGGAGACCATCCTGGCCAACATAGTGAAACACCGTCTCTACTAAAAGTTCAAAAAATTAGCCAGACGTGGTGGTACATGCCTGTAGTCCCAGCTACTGGGGAGGCTAAGGCAGGAGAATCGCTTGAAACCGGAAAATGGAAGTTGCAGTGAGCCGGGATTGCGCCACTGCTCTCCAGCCTGACAATAGAGTGAGACTCTGTCTCAAAAANAAAAAAAAAAAAAAAAGATTTGTTCAAATCCCAATTTCAAGATTCAAAGCCTTAACCAAGATTTCTGCCAACTTCCATGGCCTCTATTTTCCTGATGATGTTTGATTTGAAGCTTCTGTTACTCTGAGTACCCTCTTTTCTTGACTATTCCAACCCAGTTGTAACACCCAGAATTTTTTCGATGAAAAAAATGATAGGTACGTAGGTAGGTAGGCAGGTAGATAGATAGATAGATAGATAGATAGATAGATAGATAGATAGATAGATAGACAGATAGATAGAAAGACAGATCTACTGATGTTGATATAGCTCTAACTACCTGTCTACTCTCTCATGCAATATATTTATAAACAAAAATAGGTATGACTAGCAATCTGCAGAAAAACCAGAAATATGACAACAATTTCAAAGGTAATATTTCACATTCATCTTCTTAAAATGTCCATTACTTACCCCACAATGAGAAATCTCCACTAGCCATGTCACCATTACAGCCCCTTTCCATGTATCTCCTCTTTCTACTACCCTTTCCTCTCTTATCTCTAACCTTTTCATCTTGGAAGAAAAATGAATTCATCTCGTTTTTTACCTGGATTATTGAGATAGCCTCCTAACTGGTCTCTCTGCTTTCACTTTGCCTTCCTGCTCTCCACTTCCAGCATAGCAGCAGAAGGATCCTTTGAAAACTCATCATTTCACACCACTCTTCTTGTAGAATCTTTTAATAGAGTCTGATCACACTATGAGTAAATGCCAAAGTATTTACAGTTTGTCCTACATGACCTGGTCCCCTTGAAATTATCAAATGAAAGATTTAATATAACAGTTACCACTCCTGCCTTATTCACCAGCTTCAGCCACAAAGGCCTCCTCACTCAAAGACACTCCTCCCCAGAGTCATCTTCCTCTGTGCTTACAAAACTTTTCCCTCAAGTATTAATCTGCCTAGTTCTCACACTTTCTTCAGGTTTCTGCTCAATTGCCACCTCATGAAACCTTCCTAGACACTGGATTTTTATTT
The DNA here is from genome assembly GCF_001604975.1 of Cebus imitator. Lineage (NCBI taxonomy): Eukaryota > Metazoa > Chordata > Mammalia > Primates > Cebidae > Cebus > Cebus imitator. The sequence goes on from NW_016107866.1 coordinate 1,193,442, forward strand.
TACTTTAAGTTCTGGGATACATGTGAAGAATGTGCATGTTTGTTACATAGGTATCTTTTTTGAGAAGTATCTGCTCATATCTTTTGCCCACTTTTTGATGGGGTTGTTCTTTTCTTGTAAATTCCTTGTAGATTCTGGATATTAGACATTTGTCACATAGGTAGATTGCAAAAATGTTCTCCCATTCTGTAGGTTGCTTGTTCACACTGATGATAGTTTCTTTTGCTGTGCAGAAGCTCCTTAATTAGATCCCATTTGTCCATTTCTTTGCTTTTGTTGCAATTGCTTTTAGAGTTTTCATCATGAAGTCTTTGCCCATGCCTATGTCCTGAATGGTAATGTCTAGGTTTTCTTCTAGAGTTTTTATGGTTTGGGGTTTTACATTTAAGTCTTTAATCCATCTTAATTTCTGTATAGGTGTAAAGAAGGGGTGCAGTTTCTATTTTCCGCATATGGCTAGCCAGTTTTCCCAGCACCATTTACTAAATAGGGAATCATTTCCCCATTGCTTGTTTTTGTCAGGTTTGCGAAGATCAGATGGTTCTAGATATGTGGTGTTATTTCTGAGGTCTCTGTTCTGTTCTATTGGTCTATGTGTCTGTTTGATATCAGTACTATGCTGTTTTGGTTACTGTAGCCTAGTAGTATAGTTGGAAGTCAGGTAGTGTGATGCCTATAGTTTTGTTCTTTTTGCTTAGGTTCGTCTTGTCTATACTGGCTCTTTTTTGTTCCATATGAAATTTAAAGTAGTTTTTTCCAATTCTGTGAAGAACGTCAATGGTAGCTTGATGGGAAAAGCATTGAATCTATAAATTACGTTGGGCAGTATGGCCATTTTCACAATATTGATTCTTCCTATCCATGAGCATGGAAAATTTTTCCATTTGTTTGTGACATCTCTTATTTCCTTGAGCAGTGGTTTGTAGTTCTCCTTGAAGAGGTCCTTCACATCCCTTGTAAGCTGTATCCTTAGATATTTTATTCTCTTTGTAGCAATTGTGAATGGTAGTTTATTCATGATTTGGCTCTCTGCTTGTCCATTGTTGATGTATAGTAATGCTTGCGGTTTTTGCACATTGATTTTGTATCCTGAGACTTTACTGAAGTTGCTTATCACCTTAAGGAGTTTTTGGGCTGAGATGATGGAGTTTCTAGATACAGAATCATGTCATCTGCAGTGACAGTTTGACTTCCTCTCTTCCTATTAGAATATCCTTTCTTTCTGTCTCTTGCCTGATTGTCTGTGCCAGAACTTTCAATACTATGTTGAAAAGGAGTGATGAGAGTGATCGTCCTTGTCCTCTGCCAGTTTTCAAAGGGAATTCTTCTGGCTTTTGCTCATTCAATATGATATTGCCTATGGATCTGTCATAAATAGCTCTTATTATTTTGAGATATGTTCCATCAATACCTAGTTTATTGACAGCTTTTTACATGAAGGAATGTTGAATTTTATTAAAGGCCTTTTCTACATCTATTGAGATAATTATGTGGTTTCATCATTGGTTCTCTTTATGTGATGGTTCTATTTATATGTATGTTGAACCAGCCTTGCATACCTAGGATGAAGCCAACTTGATGGTGGTGGATGAGCTTTGTTTGATGTACTGCTGCATTTGGTTTGCCAGCATTTTATTGAGGATTTTTGCATTGATGTTCATCAAGGATATTGGCCTGAAGTTTTCTTTTTTTGTTTTGTCTCGGCCAGGTTATTTTATTAGGATGATGCTGGCCTCATAGAACGAGTTAGGGAAGAGTCCATCCTTTTAAATTTTTTGGAATAGTTTCAGAAGGAATAGTACAAGCTCCTTTTTTTACTCTGGTAGAATTCAGCTGTGAATCTCTCTGGTCCTGGGCTTTTTTTGTTCAGTAGTCTATTAATTACGGCCTGAATTTCAAAACTTGTTATTGGCCTCAACACCATTTTTATAATAGCAACGCTTTACCTCCCAATCATTCATCTACTTTCCCGCTTTGTTTCTCTGCAGAATACTTACCTCCTGACAGTCTTCATAACTTGTTTATATATTTGCTTACTTTCTCTACCATCTAGAATGTAAATCTCATGAAAGAAAGAACTATAGTCTGTTTTGATTACACCCTATCTTAAAAAACTCTGAAATACCATCAGTCCTCAATAAATATTCATTAAGTAAACTATAAAAGGAGTTTTTTCACAGACAGCATCTTAGCTATTATTTGTAGTGATAGGGTTTCTGCAGACATCCTCTTTACATCAATTGGTTTATTAAATTGTTTTTCCAAATCAACTCCTTAAAATGAATGCTTTGCCAGCTTTTAAGAAAACAACTTTCTGACATCTTTAAGCCAAGTTCCACATGCCTTTGTGGAGGCCATGGAGGAGCATGGCTCAGATTCCAATTCAAGTAAAAACCAGCTACAAGGAATATAGGTAGCTCATGACCTTCACCTTTAGGACTCACCACAACAGCACTCATGCAGAAGCCACATCTCCCTGGTTGCTCCCTGCCAGTGACCAAACACAACGGGAATACTAGTTCCAGGACATGCACGCTGAATGCAGGACTCCTCTGGTGGACAATCTTTTCTCTGGGGCTCCCATTGACTGTCCAAAACTTGTTCAAAACAGCACTGCAGTCAGGCTGTTCCTATCAATCCGCCTCTTTTCCCCTTCTCTTTTTACACGCATTGCATCTGCATCTGTTAGATTCCTTATGGACTCCTGCTCCCTCCCCCTGTATCTTTCATAGGCATTGTCTTAATGATTCTCTTATACTTCAGATTCTGTCTTGGTGATTGCTTCCCAGAGAACTTGGTCTGATGTAGTCTTTTAGACATTTCCATTTGGATACACTCTAGTCAGCTCAAATCCAGTATGTTCAAAACAAACTCAAGAGAGTCTCATGAAAGTTGGCCAAAAACACTGTGGATCAAGTTGAAACCATTTTAAACAGAGACCTGTTGTGGTGGGAAAAATGGCACAAAGATTTATTACATGTACTGAAAACTATCTCCTGGAACTAAGCATAGCAGCATCCCCAGACCAGAACACCGCTAGTCAGATTGAACTACTCTGGTGCCTGACTACTCAGATATGAAGATAATCTTCTAGATTTTGTACAAAAGGTCCCAGATACTTCAAGTAGCCATCTTTAAATATAATGACTTTAAATAATTTTACCCTAAAGTTTACCAAAAGTAATAGTAGAAAATTAAGTTTTAAAAGACCCAGTTTGGAATCATTTTACCCTGACATTTATTAACGTGAAATAAGAGTCAAAATTTACCTTTTTAAGGGCCCAGGCATTGCTTCTACATTTTGGTTCAAAAAAGATTATACAAGTAGTAAAGTATTTAAGCTGGTGAAATTTTTGTTCTTTTTTTTCTATTGTTTTTCTTCAGCCAGAGCTGTGACATATGGTTGATTTGTGTACTAAGTGGTTGAAACGGCATCAAGTTACTGTTTAAATGTTGCTAAAGCTTCAAGATAGACATTTTTACCTCTAGGTTAAAAGTACAGGAATTTCTGATGTCAGCTCATTCTATGTCACAATGGGACATCTCTTCTAAAAACGACATCAAAAGAGTAAAAATAAGATGGTGCTGTTTCACAGGAGCATGACAGCAATGGTATAGCTACATATCTCCCTGATGATTACAAGGGCTCTTTCCTTCAGATGTAAAATTTTCTTTTGGGTTTTGCTTTTTGGCTTCTGAAAAAATTGTTTCATCTGGAGAGGATATACCAATTCTACAAATACAAGGAACAAGAAAAAACAGGCTTCAGAAAAGTGTATAATCTTAAATATAAGGAACTTGGCTAATTTTGGAGAAAGCTGTAGAACATGTATAAAAGAAGTATGAGTAGCTGACTTGAAATAACTCTACATCAAATAGCTACATGTTAAGTATCTTTAAAACACTTGGACACTATTCAAAGGAAATACAGCTTTTAAATACACAAACTAGATTATGTTTTCAGCAACATTTATTTCTTGCATATACCATCCAATTTTGGTTTTGAGACAGGTTCTGTCCCTGTCATTCAGGCTGGAGTGCACTAGTGTGATCTCAGCTCACTGCAACTTCCACCTCCCAGACTCACATGATCCTCCCACTTCAGCCTTCTGAGTAGCGGGGACTACAGGTGTGTGCCATACTACACCCAGCTAATTTTTTGTACCTTTTGTAAAGATGGGGTTTCACAATGTTGCCCAGGCTGTTCTCAAACTCTTGGACTCAAGTGATTCACCCACCTCAGCCTCCCAAAGTGTTATGATTACCGGAGTGAGCCACCGCTCCCAGTCACTATCCCATTTTTCTTAACCTTCCCCAGTTACCTCCATTAGAATTCCCAATACCAATCAAAGTGATCTGAAGAATTTTGTCACCTATGATTCATATCTTAATAATTTTATGTCAATAAGAAGTTTTCATAATACTACTCAAAATTTTGCGACGATTTTTTTGATGGTAGAAAAGAAAAATTAACTCAGGCTGAAGCAAAGTTATGCTGTACTATTTTAGGAGCACTCTTTCTGACTCAATGAAAACAGAACTAAACACCTCACACTAAGTCCAATAATAGGAAATTTTTGGTCAAAGCCAGTAAAGAACAAGACTGGTCCAAATGGTATAGAGCCTTAGTGCCTAAAGTAGCTCCTGCTAAAGTTCACCATGGAAAACCTAAAACAACAGAACTGAAGTTGGGACATCTTTCACTAATAATATCACCTATAGTATTGGCAATTTTAATACTTGCAAATCCACTGTCAAAAATGTTAGTGCAACAAATTTGGTGAAAGTGTATAATCATTCAAATTCCTCTTTTTCCTTTTCTTTGTGTGTGTGCGTGTGTGTATGAGTATGTGTGTGTGAGACAAGGACTTATTCTGTCACTCAGGCTCGAGTGCTAGATTGCAGTGGTATGATCATAGCTCAATATAGTCTCAACTTCCTGGGCTCAAGCGATTCTCCCACCTCAGCCTCCCAAGTATCTGGGACTACAAGTATGTGTGTGCCACCACACCCAACTAATTTTTTTACTTATTTGTAGAGACCGGGACTCATTATGTTGCTGGTTTTGAAATCCTGGGCTCAAGTGATCATCTGGTACTTTTCAGCTGCGTAATGTTTACTCTTTAACCTCCTTTGAACAATGAAATCAGATTAATATAAGGCAAGCTCATAGAAATACAAAAATGTAAGCTATTTTTAGGACCAAGAATTGATTTAGAAAACCAAACATTTGTTACATCCTTCCTATATATTTGGATTTCTATCATGGACTCAATGTGAATTGGACTTCTGAGTTTTGTGGGATAATGGAATATTCCAAATATTGCAAAAGCATAGGAAGACTCACTCAGACAAACTACTGCCATGTGTCATTTCTTGCAGCAAATTTATTCACGTGTTACCTTGAGTTCTCTGTGGTCTGTCCTTAGCAGGACCAATCTGCAAAATAGATTTTGCTCTTAAAATCCAAAACCCATGCACTCATTATTTCTCTATACCCTTTTCTGTAATGAGACAGGTGCATCCCTGATTATTTACACAGACTGCCAGGAAAAGGGAATTGCAGACAGAGCCAGCATGTCTTTCCAGAGCTTCCTCAAGAATACTCATCATTGGCTGACCCCAGAGGTCTGGAAATGGGATGAGAGTGAGCAGAAGGAGAGCAATACAAACACAAGGTTAGATTCATGACCTGAGAAGATGGCTGACTATAGGCACCTGGCATTCGTCTCTCTCGCAAAACAAAAAGGCAATAAATAAACAACTAAACTTCAACTGAAGTGTCTGAGGAAGAGTGCTAGAGTAGAGCAAGGGAGTAGCGAGGTCCCTGCCGAACACACAGGCCCACCATGGCAGCACAAAGAGAGGAGTGAGGCATCCTGCCTCTAGCAACCCAACTCCCCCAACAAGATTGGCTCAGAGCTGACTAGGGCTTCCCCTTGTGGGGAAAAGGTTAGCAAAAGACACTCTACCACTCCATCTATAGGCCATTCAAAAGTCATGGTCAACAAAATAGGGTGACTACAGTCAACAATAATTTATTATACATTTAAAAATAACTAAAGGAGTCTAAATGGAATGTTCATAAAAGAAATGATAAATGCCTAAGGTGACAGATATCCCAATTATCCTCATATTATGCATTGTATGCCTGTATCAAAATATCTCATTTACCTCATAAATGTATATACTATGTGACCACATAAATTTAAAAATGTAAAAATGTTTCTGAATAAATAACTTGACACTAACAAACTCAAGTTTGTAACTTTTCTTAGCTTCTAAATAGATCAAGAAACAATCTCTTCGAACCTTAAAAACAAGCTGATTGTTTTGTTTTCTTTTCTATTTCCTATGAAAAGAGAAACATGATTTGAATGTTTAGACTTGTTTGAATAAAAATACAACCGTGACTTTTGAATGCTAAGACTCAGCATATTTAATTGGCTGAAGTCTAGGCAAATACTTCTTTTAGATAAACTATTTATTTTAAACTCCCTCTTGAGGAAATAATCCCATTTGAATTATTCTGAGGTGCGCAGAGAAAAAGAATATTTTCAACAGTATATTGTATTTGCCTCTGGCAATTTATTCTCTGCTTCTTCCAGAATTCTCACTAAGAGAAGAGGCAGTGCAACTGGTAGGTTTCCTGCTCTGGAGATTTAAGTGAAAATAAAAAGTAGATCATGAGTGAAGTCAATATGATGGATTCCTTCAAACTAAGTCTAAACCAAGCAATCTTTATTGAAAAACAATGGCCTATAGGGGAATGAAAAGACAAAGGTTATGAATATTTTCCAGGTGGAAAAACAGAACATTATTTTGAAAACCAAAATAATATAAGATTGGTAGTAAAGACTGATTCTATAAGGTAGTGGGAAAATTTTACATAGATGAGTTTCCTAATATAATGCAGATAAACTTATAATCATCCAGAATTAGATTCATTATTATTTATATTTTGACAATCAGAAAATAGTTATGTAGACACATGCAGAAACAGAATGACCTCTGTGCTTTAGATATTTTTTTGTCATAAGTTAGCATAACACATCCCTCAGATACAGTCATTTTCCTTCGCCCACTTGCTAACACACAACAATAGTTTGACGATGGCAATGATATTATTATTAACAGATTCTTTCAGCTACAAAGTGCAGAGTCTCATTCATGTGTCAATCCCCAGAGCAGTAGGATGGGATCAGCCCCTCTAATTACACATGGTGGGAGTCTGTTCTTGAAAGTAAAAGAGGAATTTCATACAAGAAAAAAGACAGAATTGTTAAGATTAAGTTAGTGGTTTTTTTCCTTCAACAATAAGTAAATACTCTTAATTGGTTGATTTTTCTATATTCAAGTTAATGTTATTTTGAAAAAATACTATATAGAAGTTTAAAAGGAACACACATTGTGTATATTTCTACAAGTATTTTAGAGCTCACTTGTCCATACCATTCTGGATAAAGGAACAAGCAAAGATTTCATGACAAAGACACCAAAAGCAATCCCAACGAAAGCAAAAATTAACAAATGGGATCTAATCAAACCTAAGCACTTGTGCACAGCAAAGAAAAAAAAAGTATCAACAGAGTAAACAAATGACCTACAGAATGGGAGAACATTTTTGCAACTATGCATCTGACAAAAGTCTAATGTCCAGCATCTATAAAGAACTTAGACAAATTTATAAGAGAAAAACAAACCACCCCATTAAAAAGTCGGCAAAGGACACAAACAGACACTTCTCAGAAGACAGGCATGTTGCCATAAGGCATATGGAAAAAAGCTCAATATCACTCATCATTAGAGAAATGCAAATCAAAATCACAAAGAAATACCATTTCATACCATTCACAGTACCTACTATTAAAAAGACAAGAAAACAGATGCTGGCAAAGCTGTGGAGAAAAGGAAGCCCTTATATACTGTTGATGGGAGTTTAAATTAGTTCAATCATTATGGAAAGCAGTATGGTGATTCCTCAAAGAGCTAAAAGCACAACTACCATTCAACCTAGCAACTCCATTATTGGGTATATACCCAGAAGAATATAAAGCATTCTACCATAGAGACACATGCATGTGAATGTTCATTGCAGCACTCTTTACAATACCAAAGACATGGAATCAACTTAATGCCCATCAATGACAGACTGGATAAAGAAAATGTGGTACATATATATCCTGGAATATTATATAGCCATGAAAAAGAACAAGATTATGTCTTTTGCAGGTACATTGATGGAACTACACGCTATCATCATCCTTTGCAAACTAACACAGAAACAGAAAATGAAATACTGCATGTTTTCACATGTAAATAGGAGCTAAATGATGTTAAGAACTTATACACAAAGAAAGAAACAACAGATACTGGGGTCTACCTGAGGAGAGAGGATGGAAGGAGGGAGAGGAGCAGAAAAGATAACTACTAGCTACTGAGCTTCATACCTGGGTAATGTAATAATATGTACAAAAAAACCCTTGTGACATGTGTTTATGTAACAAACCTTTACCTGTACTCCCAAAGGTAAAATAAATATTTTAAAAATAACTCACCCAACTAGACAATAAATTCTTCTAAAATAAAAGCATCCCCCATAAGATTGAAATAACAACATTAATAAGAAGTTACTTCTGAATAAAGTCAGTCATACCAGAAGATTAAAAATTCACAATAACATTAAGCGTTTTTTATTTGGAGTATTTTCTTCTTTTACATCTATGAAAAAGTTTTTAAAAAGCTTTTTTTTACAAAATCATTCATACTGTCACCATTTATAATACAGAAAATTTTAAAATTATCAAATTATAGTATAAGTAAAATGAAATTAATCATGAAATATATACATATTATTTTACAGAATTCCAGGTTAAGAAAACTAAATATTAACACATTGATTATAAAAATTTACCTTGCCCTGAAAAATATTTTTAAAATTTTTTAAATAAGGACAGATTTAAACATTTATGGGTGTTCATTTTCCTTCTCTCTCTCTCTCTCTTTCTCTCTCTCTCTCTCTCTGTAGGGGAGGGGGTGGGTATTATTTCTGATGCCTCTGTTCTGTTCCATTGGTCTATGTATCTGTTTTGGTACCAGTACCATGCTGTTTTGGTTGCTGTATACATGTAGCATAGTTTGAAGTCAGATAGCGTGATGCCTCCAGCTTTGTTCTTTTTGCTTAGGATTGTCTTAGCTATACGGGCTCTTTTCTGGTTCCACATGAAATTTAAAGTAGTTTTTTCTAATTCTGTGAAGAAAAACAATGGTAGCTTGACGGAATAGCCGTGAATCTGTGAATTACTTTGGGCAGTATGGCCATATTTACAATATTGAGTCTTCATATCCGTGAGCATGGAATGTTTTTCATTTGTTTGTGACAAATATTTTATTTATAAAACACAAGAAATAACAAGGATGAATGCTAGAAAAAGCAATAAAGAATTTCTGGAAAATATGTAACAAATGAGAATAAATTAATGGGCAAATCCAATGACTAAAAACCCATGACTACATACAACTGACAAAGGGAACTTCCAATCAAGGATGTTTTCCCAGCAGACCATAGAAATGGTGAGAACAAAACAGACACGGACTAGGGGAGCTGAAGAAAGGAGACGGCCATGGGATTCTACCAGGTAATTACTGAACAGCAGAATATGTGAGCATTTATCCCCAAGATAATATTCTAAATAAATTCTGAAGATGAAGTTCTAACTGACGATACATTTTGAGTAGGCACTGGCACCAGAAGAGCAGGCAGTATTTTTATAGCTGTTAATGTAAACCAGAAGCTTCCATGATTCCCCACCAAAAAAGCTACTTACCTATTTCACCAGGCTATATGCCATCTCCCCTCCCACCCACACATCAGAAGTTCAGCTCCTATAACAAAGATGGAATTCATTGTTTTACACACAAGATAGTTTTCAGGGATTCCTAGTCAGTTAAACAAGGTTAAATAAACACACAAGGAAGAACTATAACTCTCACTTAATGCTAGTGGAAGTGCCAATGGGTAAACCTGCTTTGAAAACAATTTGGTGGTAACTATACATTCTTCACCTCCTCCAGTCTATCTTCTACACTCTTTAAGAACCATCTTACTATTAAAACCATACTTAAATAGAACATAAAAGAAAGCAGAATTGAACTTTCACATCCAGAAATGATAAATCAGTAAGTTCAGATCAATTCTCTTTCTTAGATCAATTAGAAAAGCTGCAAAATATAAATTATGTTAAAATTATCTATATGAATGCATGAGAGAGCTAATATTGTAGTGAAGAATTATAGCCATGATCTACAACAGTCATATCCAAAAAATTAAACCCATTATTTGTGGTGGCTTGACCCCTGAAGGCATTTGCCAATTCCAGAAGAGATAGATGAGAAGGTAGGCAGTACTTTGGAAAGCCTGGAGTTAGAAGCCACAATCCACAATGGGATGGAGCTCTAATATGTTTGTTTCAGTGATGAAAGAAAGAAAAGAAAGAAAGAAAGAAAGAAAAGAAAGAAAGAAAGAAAGAAAGAAAGAAAGAAAGAAAGAAAGAAAGA